>NC_041384.1:201396882-201577191 GCF_002162155.2 Triticum dicoccoides | reverse complement strand
CGAGTCTGACAGCCAAGGCTCCGGTCAGTGACAAGGGGTTCGGTCTTTGGGAGGAGCGCGCGATATTTAGCCTTTCAGAACGTTGAGCGCAAGCGAAACACCCACTGGGTCGGCTGGCAGCAATCCGTCGGGGCCGGGTTGGTGAGCAGTCGGTCGTGTGGCGACTTTAAAGTGGCAGGGCCTGGTTGGGCGACCCGGCGGCTCTTGACTTAGTGCTCATGGCGCGCTGGTGCTCTGGTCTCGTGCGCTTGCCAGCCAACAGCCAAAACCGGTTCTGCGGCTTAGGGCGAAGCGGGAGGCCGCGACAATCCAATGCGTTAGGAGCCGCTAAGTTGAGCGGCGGGTGGCCAAGCTGGCCAGCCCCCGAGCTCCCGGGTCGAGCGAGTCGACCCGGCGGATGGGTTGGCTTACGAGGAAAGTAATGCGTAAATGTAGGGGACGCAATGGATTGGTCGCGAAAAGGGCATACCCCGAGCGTTGTTCGGGGGTCCCACAGTTTTCAGATGATTACAAAAGGCAGCGATACATACGTGCATACGGCTAACTGTAAAACGGGCGGAGGAGCTCTACATTCCATGGCCGAGTTGTTTCTTCACCGACGGTGTCCCTCTTGCGCTTGTTTGACTTGCGGGCGTTCATGAGGTAGTACGCGTTGCAATCGCACAAGGCCTTGCTGATGATGAAGGGGCCCTCCCATGGGGAGGACAGCTTGTATTGGCCGGTCTGCTGCTGGATGAGACGGAGGACGAGGTCTCCCTCCCGGAAGGCGAGGGGCTCGATTTTCTTGCTGTGGTAGTGCCTCAGGCCTTGCTGGTAGATGGCTGAGCGACTGAGCGCTAGGAGACGTGCTTCTTCGAGCAGGTCAACGCCGTCTTCACGGGCTTCCCTGGCTTCGGCTTTCGTGTACATCATGACAGGCGGCAAGTCGAACTCGATGTCGGTCGGGATGACGGCTTCTGCTCCGTAGACGAGGAAGAACAGGGTGAACCGGGTCGAACGGTTTGGCGTGGTGTGGAGACTCCAGAGGACGGCCGGAAACTCGTCGAGCCAACTACTGGGGGAACGGACGAGTGGCTCAACGAGCCGTGGCTTGATGCCGGATAGGATGAGACCGTTGGCCCGCTCGACCTGGCCGTTAGACTGCGGCTGTGCAACGGAAGCCAGGTCGAGGCGGATGTCAGAGACAGATCAGTACTGTGCATGCCCTTGGCGAAGTTGGTGCCGTTGTCCGTGATGATGCTGTTCGGCATGTCGTAGCGCACCGCGATGTCCTTGATGAATCGAACGGCCGTCGGGCCGTCCAGCTTCTTGATTGGCCTTGCTTCTACCCATTTGGTGAACTTGTCCACTGCCACCAGCAAGTGCGTCATGCCGCCTCGGGCGGTCTTGAAGGGCCCCACCATGTCGAGTCCCCAGACTGCGAAGGGCCAGGCGATCGGGATGGTCCGGAGCGCTGACGCCGACTGGTGGATGTGCTTGCTGAAGCGCTGGCATCCCTCACAATTGATGACGAGTGACTCTGCGTCTTCGAGGGCCGTGGGCCAGTAGAAACCATGGTAGAAAGCCTTGGCCACCAGGGATCACGAGGTGGCGTGGGTCCCGCACTCGCCCTGGTGTATGTCGAGGAGGATCTCGATGCCCTTGTCCTGCTCGAGGCAGCGTTGGAACACGCCGGCGGAGCTGCGCTTGACGAGCTCGTTGTTGATGATGGTGTAGGCGGATGCTCGGCGCTGCACTTGCCGAGCTTCGGTCTCGTCCATGGGGAGGACCCCGTTTTCCAGGAACTCTGAGATGGGCAGGGCCTAGGATGGCGCCGTCACTACGGCGAAGACGGCCACTATTTCGGGCTCCGGGTCGGTGGCCCCCGAGCCGGGTTCAGCAGCCCCCGGGACGGGTTCGGTAGTCCCCGGGATGGGCGAAGCAGTTCCCGGGCCGGGTTGAGGCGCAGCCGGGTCGGATGGAGAAGTCCCCGGGCCGGGTTGAGGCGCGGCTGGGTCGGATGGAGCAGTCCCCGGGCCGAGTTGAGGCGCGGCCGGGTCGCTTGGCACGTGTATGGACTCGGAGTCCGGAGACGGCTTGACGGACGGCTTGTGCATATGCTCGACCGAGATGTCGGACGGAATGGACTGTCGAGACGAGGCGATCTTGGCGAGCGTGTCAGCCGCCTTGTTCTCCGCGCGCGGGACATGGAGGAACTCGCAGCCCTCGAAGAATCCAGACAGCTTATGGACGAGGAAGCAGTAGCTTACCATGTTGGAGTCATGCGCATCCCACTCGCCTGAGCACGTTGCACCACCAGGTCCGAGTCGTCGTAGCACAGGGTGCGCCGGATGCCGAGTTCCTTGGCAAGCCGAAGGCCGTGCACAAGGGCTTCGTACTCGGCGACGTTGTTGGAGGCGGTGAAGTGGATCTGCAGTGCGTACTTAAGCCGGTCGCCCTTGGAGGAGGACAACACAATGCCGTCTCCTAGGCCGAGTCGCATCTTTGAGCCGTCGAAGTGCATGCGCCAATGCGTCGAGTTCGGTGGCGGCGCCAAGTACTGAGTTTCGGTCCAGTCGACGAGGAAGTCGGCCAAAGCTTGGGACTTGATCGTGGTGCGGGGCTCGTAGAGGATGGTATGGCCGGCTAGCTCGAGCGCCCACTTGGCGACCCGACCAGAGGCATCCCGGCACCCGATGATGTCGCCGAGAGGGGCCGTGCTGACCACGGTGATGACATGCTCTTGGAAGTACTACTTCAGTTTCTTGGCGGTAAAGTACACGCCATAACACATCTTTTGGTAGTGCGGGTAGTTCTGCTTCGAGGCGGAGAGCACCTCGTTCAGGTAGTAGATGGGACGCTGGACGGCTTGGACCCTGTCCTTCTCTGGTCGCTCGACCACCATCACCGTGTTGACTGGCCGCGAGGTCGCGGCGATATAGAGAAAAAACGGCTCCTTCCCGGCCAGTGCGGCCAGGACTAGTGCGGTGGAGAGCATGCGCTTGAGATCCCGGAAAGCTTCATCCACCTGGTCGTTCCATTCGAACGGCGTCGTCTTCTTCATCAGCTGATATAGGGGCAAGGCCCTCTCGTCTAGCCGGCTGAGAAACTGGCTGACCGAGGCCAAGCAGCCGGTGAACTTCTGGACATTGCGTAGCTGGGCCGGCTTGCGCATGCGCTCGATGGCCTTGATTTTCTCCGGGTTTGCCTCAATGTCGCGCTCCGAGACGAGGAAGCTGAGTAGCTTTCCGGCCAGGACGCCGAAAACGCATTTCTTCGGGTTGAGCTTGACCTTGTACTCGCGCAGGTTGGCGAAGGTCTCCTTCAGATCGTCAAGGAGCATGATGTGCTGCTTGGTCTTCACCATGATGTCGTCCAGGTAGACATGGATATTGCAGCCGAGTTGCGGCAGTAGGCACTTCTGCATGCAGTGCTGGAAGGTGGTGCCAGCGTTCTTCAGGCCGAACGACATGGTGGTGTAGCAATATGCCCCGAAGGGCGTGATGAAGGGCATCGGCCGGGTCCAGCTTGATCTGGTGATAGCCGGAGTAAGTGTAGCGCCCTCGATGCGGCTATATCTCCTACGTGTCGAAGCACGACTTAGAGGCATAACCGCATTGAAAGCAATGTTGCAAGTAAGGTAATCTTCACAACAACCCATGTAAATAGATAAAAGGGGAAAGGATACATAGTTGGCTTACACTCGCCACGTCACGCAAATACATGAATAACATTACAATCATCCAATACACTCATGGTCCGACTACAGTACCAAAATAAAGATCAACCCCCACATGCGACACGGTCCCCGATCGCCCCAACTGGGCACCACTACTGATCATCTGGGAAAGACACATAATAACGACGAGAGTCTTCATCGAACTCCCACTTGAGCTCAAGCGCAACGTATGGAACGGTATCATCGGTCCCTGCATCTGGTTGTGGAAGTAAACTGTGAGTCACGGGGACTCAGCAATCTCGCACCCTCGTGATCAAGACTATTTAAGCTTATAGGTAAGGCAAGGTATAATGTGAAGCTGCAGCAAGCGACTAGCATATATGGTGGCTAACATACGCAAAAGAGAGCGAGAAGAGAAGGCAAAGCATGGTCGAACAACTATGATCAAGAAGTGATCCTAGAACAACCTACGTCAAGCATTACTCCAACACCGTGTTCACTTCCCGGACTCCGCCGAGAAGAGACCATCACAGTTACACACGCGGTTGATTCATTTTAATTAAGTTAAGTTTCATGTTATCTATAACCGGACATTAACAAATTCCCATCTTCCCATAACCGCGGGCACGGCTTTCGAAAGTTCAAATACCTGCAGGGGAGTCCCAACTTAGCCCATCACAAGCTCTCATGGTCAACGAAGGATATTCCTTCTCCCGAGACATTCTGATCAGACTCGGCATCCCGGTTTTACAAGACATCCTCGACAATGGTAAAACAAGTCCAGCAACACCGCCCAAATGTGCCGACAAATCCCGATAGGAGCTACACGTATCTCGTTCTCAGGGCACACTCAGATGAGACTAGCTACGAGTAAAACCAACCCTCAAGTTTCCCCGAGGTGGCCCCGCAGGCAGCTCAGTTGGACCAACACTCAGAGGAGCACTGGCCTAGGGGGGTTTAAATAAATATGACCCTTGGGCTCCGGAAACCCAAGGGAAAAAGAGGCTAGGTGGCAAATGGTAAAACCAAGGTTGGGCATTGCTGGAGGAGTTTTATTCAAGGCGAACTGTCAAGGGGTTCCCATTATAACCCAACCGCGTAAGGAACGCAAAATCCGGGAACATAACACCAATATGATGGAAACTAGGGCGGCAAGAGTGGAACAAAACACTAGGCAAAAGGCCGAGCCTTCCACCCTTTACCAAGTATATAGATGCATTAAGATAAACAAGATAATAAGGTGATATCCCAAAAATAAACAATGTTCCAACAAGGAACGATCTCCAATCTTCACCTGCAACTAGCAACGCTATAAGAGGGGCTGAGCAAAGCGGTAACATAGCCAATCAACGGTTTGCTAGGACATGGTGGGTTAGAGGTTCGACATGGCAATTTGGGAGGCATGATAATCAAGTGGTAGGTATCGTAGCATAGGCATAGCAAAAGAGCGAGCATCTAGCAAGCAAAGATAGAAGTGATTTCGAGGGTATGATCATCTTGCCTGCAAAGTTGTCAGAGTTGACTTGATCCTCGTAAGTGAACTCAACGGGCTCCTCGTTCGCGAACTCGTCTCCCGGCTCTACCCAAACAAGACAAACAAGCAAAAGGAACACAATCAACCACGTGAAATGCTCAAACAACATGATGCAAACATGGTATGGTATGCGGGATGCGTTATGTGATGCATATGCAAGATTTGGCAAGGAATGATTGAACCTGGCCTCAACTTGGAAATCCAAGAGTGCCACTGGAAATGTGAGGTGATTTTGGTTGAAATCGATATAAAGATCACCGGAATCGGATGCACAGTTTGGAAATGGCAAGCAAAACAATTATGACACCGGTCTGCGATAATCAGCAAGTGACCAACTAAATGCAACAAGATAAATATGCTACAGCACTCAAACATGACAACAAAATACATGGCAGGGATCCACTCATGATGCTTGACAAAAGATGAACACTGAGCTATGGCTAATTCATCCATTAATAGGTTCAAACAAGCATGGCAAAAGTGCAAATGATAACAGGTTTCAGACTTGGTGAAATTAACACAAGTCTGGAATTTATCATCAGGAAGCACACTTTAGAGCATGAAAAGTACATGCTACAGGAACTTAACATGGCAAAGCAAGGCATGACATGAAGCTACTCAAATCACTTAACAAAAGTCCCTTAGTGACCTTGAGCCAAAAGGGATCAGAAAATACAATTGCAAGCATGCGAACATGGCAAAAACATAAACAGATCTCAGACTTAGTGAAAAACTGGAGCATGCAAATCAGTTAACGAGTAGGCATGTTTACGAGCTCGATGCACTCACTACAGAGCATGACTTGACAAACTAAGCATACACCCATCAAGAATACATAGCATAGAAGCTATAAATGGCAAGAACAACAACATAGCATGCACGGATCAATAGCAACATCCTCGGAAAAATCGCTCACATGTCAACAATCTGCCAGGATTCACGATATAGCAAAAGTAGAGCTCGATTGACTCAAGCTAGGGTGCTCCATAAATGCAAACAAAGACATGGATGGATAGAGCACCACAAGGTTAACAAAACATCCTTACTGATCATCCTCAAAAGAGGCACGGATCACTAGGAAACAACATGAACATATGGCATAACGACAAAATCAGGACAAAAGTCCCTGAAATCAGTATTACCGATTACGCTACTTTGCAAGCTTGTGCTAGTCACCACACATATCACAAAAATACATGGTAAGAACCTCTGTAAAGACGGCATGGCATATAACAAAACTCATGTAGAGCTCAGGAGCATATCATGCACACATTAATCATGGCAAAAATGACAAAAAGCTATTTGATGAAACATATCTGACAAATTCACCACATAGCCCTCTTCCAACAGCATTTCGGGCATCAAGATGAGCTCAAATGAAAATGATGCAATGAGATGAAATGATGTACTCATTGAGGCAAACATTTTGATATTCTACACGCGTGAATCGGAGCTACGGATGTAGAGTTGTCGCATGCCAAAATTTGCAAAAAATATCTGGGAGAGGGATGAAAAAGTCAACCGAGTGGATCTAGGGTTCTTCGGCACTGTAGCAGCGGTGCGCGAATCGAGATCTCTCGCGAGGAACCGTACTCCTGCGAGGTGGTGAGGGCGCGGGGGAGGCCGGAGGAGGCCGGATCTGCCCGGATCCGGCCCGGGACGGCGCGGCGGCGAGGTAGAGGAGGTCGGGCGGCAAGGGGGAGCCGTCGAGGAGCGGCCCGATGGCGGTCGGCGGAAGGAGGAAGACGGAGGTGCGCGGGCGGCGCTGCCTCTCAGGCGGCGGGCGACGGGCCGGGAGGGCCGGACGCGGGCCTCGCGGGCCTGGCGTGGTCGGCGACGATGCGATCTCGCCCCGGGACAGGTGGCGCGGCCTGGTTGGGCGGCGGTGGCGGCGGACGTTGTCCGGCGCGGGCCGGACACGTCCGGTGCGGCGAGGAGCGGGGACCTAGGGTTTGGAAGGAGGGGATCCGGGATTTTTGTTAAGGGGTCTATTTATAGGCATAGAGGGAGCTAGGAAGCTCAGAATGAGGAGCGGTTTGCGGCCACGCGATCGTGATCGAATGCTCTAGACGATGGGAGAGATTTTGGTGGGTTATGGGCCAAATTGGAAGGGTTTGGGGCTGCAACACAAACGAGGCCTTCTCGGTCCCTCGATTAACCGTTGGAGTATCAAACGAAGTCCAAATGGCACGAAACTTGACAAGCGGTCTACCTGTAGTAAACCAAGGCCGCTTGGAAAGTCTTGGTCCAATCCGGAAATGTTTAACCCCCACACACAAAAAGAGGTAGAAAGGACCACCGGAGGAGATAGGAGTGCCGGAATGCAAAACGGACAACGGGGAAAATGCTCGGATGCATAAGACGAACACGTATGCAAATGCAATGCACATGATGACATGATATGAGATGCATGACAACACACGGAGACAAAAACCCGAACCCGAGGAAAATAAAATAACTTAGCACCGCAAAAGGCAAGAGTTGGGATACATATAAGGTAAATTACATCCGGGGTGTTACAGTAAGCGTCCAAAAAGGACAGGAGCTCGCACCCAGCGGTGGAGTCGATGACTTGGTCGATCCGCGGGAGGGCAAACGGGTCTTTGGGGCAGGCCTTGTTCAGGCTGGTGTAGTCGATACACATGCGCCAGGTCTTATTCTTCTTCAAAACGAGGACTAGGTTGGCCAGCCACTAAGGGTGAAACACTTCCATGATGAAGCCGGCCGCCAGAAGCTTGGCGGCCTCTTCACTGATGGTCCTTCACTTATCTTCGGAAAAACGTCGCAGGGGTTGACGGACGGGCTTGGCCTCCTTACGGGCGTGGAGTTTGTGCTCGACGTACTTCCTCGGGATATCCGGCATGTCCTTTGGGGTCCATGCAAAGATATCCCGATTCTCATGGAGGAAGTTGACGAGCTCGCCTTCCTATTTGCTGTCAAGGCGGGTGCCTACGACAATGTACTTGTTGCAACTGTGGTCTTCCGGGTTCAGCTTCACTTTCTTGGTCTCCTTGGAGGGCTTGAATGAGGCCTTGTCGGCCGGGACAGGTGCGGTCGACGCCTCTTGGGCCAGGGCAACGATCCGGTCGAGCTGGCGCCGCTCCTTGGCTATGACCAGTGACTCGGCCAGCTTGGCGCCGTCTCGGGCGCACTCCACGGACTTGCGGTAGTCGCCAGTGATGGTGATGAGGCCCTTTGGACCCGGCATCTTTATCTTCAGATAGGCGTAGTGGGGAACCGCCATGAATTTGGCTAGCGCGGGCCGGCCCAGCAGCGCATGATACGCGCTGGATAGGTCCACCACCTCGAACCAGATCAGCTCACGTCAAAAGTGGCTGTTGTCGCCGAATAGGATGTCAAGCCGGATCCGGATGATCGGGGAGCAGGAGAGGCCAGGAACGATGCCGTGAAAAACCGCCCGGGTCAGCTCCAAGTCCTTCGCCTCGAGGCCAAGCTTGGTCATGGTGTCGCGGTAGAGGATGTTGATGCTGCTGCCGCCGTCGATGAGCACCCAGGAGAACTTGCACGTGCGCCAAGGTGCAATGATTGTGGGATCGAGGACGAGGGTGTAACCACCCGGGTTCGGCATGACGGCCGGGTGGTCCTGCCGAGTCCAGGTGATCGGGCGCTCCGACCAGTGCATGTACTCCGTCTTGGCCGGGGCCTCGGTGTTCACCTCCTGCCGAAGGAGGTGCTCGCTGCGCTTACCGTCACCGAGGCTCGTGAAGACGATGTAGGTTGCATTCTGGGCTGGGTAGGCGTTGTCGTGCATCGCACAGCCGGCCGGGGGCGGTGGTGGAGGCGGAGACAGCTGCCCCGCTCCTGGAGCCGGGGCCGGAGGAGGCGGGACATCGCCCCTCATGATGCGCTTGGTGATGGCGCACTGCCGAAGCATGTGCATGGACGGCCTCGCGCCACTATGGTGCTTGCAGGGAGCGTCGAGCATCTCCTAGAAAACTCATGGCAGGTTGCCATGTCGTCTTGCTGGTCTGCCGGCGCTTGGCAGCCAGGTCGATCGCGGGTGCCTGCTCGGCGGCCGTGACGAGCCGGTTGTGGTAGTGCTGAGTCAGCTGATCGGCCTTGCGCTTGTTGTTCTGCTGGTTCTACTGATGTCAGCTTCCTTCGCCGGCCGGCTTCGAAGGGGGAACCGGCTTTGCTTTGCCGGCTTCATCCAGTGCCACCTGGATCTTCATGGCAGAGTCGGCAGTGGCGTACTTGTCCACCGTCACCATGAGCGCGGCCATGGTAGCCGGCTCGGAGCACAAGAGCTTGTGCTTGAGGAGGGTGCCGTCCCGGCACCCGTTGACAAAGTATTGGATTGCTTGGACTTCGTGGACGCCCTCGCAGCTGTTCCGGAGCTCAGTTCAGCATGCGAGGTATTCGCGGCCGGTCTCCGCCGGTCCCTGCACGCACATGGCGAGCTGACTGGGGCGGCCGGGTCGCTTGTACATGCCAGTGAAGTTGCGCACGAAGGCTTGCTCAAAGTCGACCCATGCGTTGATGCTACCCTCCGGCAAACTATTCAACCAGGTGCGGGCCGACCCCTGGAGCATGAGGGGCTCGTAGCGCACGGCGAGGCGGCGGTTGCCGCCGGCGATGCCGATGGCGGTGGTGTAGTCGGTGAGCCAGTCCTCCGGCTTCACGGTGCCGTTGTACTTGGGGGTGTCGCGGGGGAGCGTGAACCCTTTGGTAAAGGGATCACCTCGAATGCGCGGTCCAAAGCACGCCGGCCCGACAGGGCCGGTTTCCTCCGGCTCTTGGGAGAGGGCAAGTCGGTCGAGGCGATGATGGGCGTCGGTGTCGTCGATGGCGCGCAGGCCCAGTCGGTCAGCCACCATGTCACGGGGGGCGAGTCTCCTCCCATCGGACGTCGGGCCTCCGAAGCCGGCTCATCGCCCAAGCCGCCAGCAATCGTCAGAGCGGGGTTGAGCCGGGTCCGGGTGCGGCCGGAGTGCGCCTCGTCGGGTGGAGAGGACGTCGTGTGCTGGAAATCGCAGGGTCCAGTGACGCGGGCGGAGCCGGATCCGGCCGGCTTGGCGAGTTGGTTGAGGCGGTACTGCTGCGCGTTGGTCGTAGTGAGGAGGTCGTTCACCCTCTTGAGGCGGTCCTGCAGCTCTTCACCCGCGAGCTGTTCCAGGACGACCGCGGCCACCTGGGCAGCATGCATGTTCTTCACGGGAGTCTCGTAGATGGGAGGGATGGCGCCGAAGGCGCGCCCGATCACACTGCCCCGGGTTCGCACGTCGGTGACTCGGCTTGGCTCAAGCGCATCTAGTGTGAAGCCGTAGGCGGCATTGCGTGGCGGCGAGCATCTCGGCGAGGTCCAGCAAGCGCTGGCGATCCTCGTCGAGGCAAGTCCGGGCCTCAGCGACGTCGGAGGCGTCGATGTCGGTGCCGATTGGGACGCGAAGGCTCTGCATCCTGGCCCGCAGGGGGTCAGGTGGGCTGGCTCGCCTAGCTGCGGTCCTGGCTTCAGCTGCCTTCCTTGCCGCGCTAGACGAGGAAGCGGCGCTGGTGTCAGTGACAAAAACCTCCACGCAGAGGTCCATTGCCCTGGCAGGAACGCCGCCGCCGAGGGAAACAGGGGAGTCAGAAAAGTCGAGTACCTCCCTGGGGTACTCGTCGACCGCAGGCGCGTCGGAGATGTGTAGGGCGGCGAAGGAGATGGCGAGTGTGTCGATGACGTCATCCGCCAACGTGATGGGCTCGTCGGAGTAGAGCCCCGTCTGAAGCATGCTCCCGGCCAGGACCTCGAGCTGCCCCACGGTGGGCACCAACTGTCGTGGTGGGCGCACGGCAGATGCCATGGGATGGCTAAAGAGAGGAGGAGGCTCGAGGGCACTGGTGGGCTCCAAAGGTGAGGTTGGCATGAGCGAGCGTGGGACGCAAGACATACCTAGGTTCGGGGCTCTCCGGAGAGATAACACCCCTAGTCTTGCCGAGTGTGGTTTATATGTTACTGTACAGGGTTGCTCCTTGAGCTGTATTGGGGAGGAAGAAAGGCAGGCCGAGGCTTGGGCTGCTCTCTTCCTGTGTGTGTGTTCTACTGGTCGGATCTCTTCACCTACTTGTTCTCTCTCATGCATGGAGGCCTCCTTGGGGGTTTTATAGGTCAACCCCCCAGGGGTACAATGGTAATGTTACAAGGCCATGGGTCCAGGTTGTCATCATCTAGGAACCCGGTGCTGGGACCCGCCGGGTTCCCCGGGCACGGGACCCACCGGGTACGGGGGCACTGTTGGCCATCTTGTCGATCGTCAGGGTGTGGCCGAGTTGAGTCGTCTACAGTGGCGCTCCGTCAGGTCGCTGCTTGCTTGCATCATGGGTGACGATGGGTGCATTGTTGCCACACCGAGCCTGGTTAGCGGGTAGGTGGGGGCACTATTGCCTTGTCTGGCTGACCAAAGGCATGGGCGGGGCAATGTGGCTTCAGTCATCGGTTGGTGGTGACTCGTCCCATTGTACGGCTAGCATGGGACGGCTGCTGACCCTTGGCCGGGTTGGAGTACACGCCAAGGGGGAGCTAGCTTGTTGGATAAGTCTTGGTGCACCGGGCTCGACTGCCTTGGGCTGGCTTGTTGGAGAAGTCTTCAGGATTAGGCCGGGTCGAGCGACCCGGCCAAGCGCGAGCCGTCTTGAGGGGCGATGCCGGCCCCGTTGTTTCTGAAAAGGATCCGGGTTCCGTTGCCTACCCGGGGTTCATCCCCCCAACATATGCCATGCTCTGTACCAGACCTATTGTGTGCCTTGCCATGTTTTGGCAAGGAAGTACAAGAGTGATCCTGGAGTGAATCACTTGATAGGGATCAAAATTATCCTTAGAGGAATAACGAAATGTTTCTCAGCTATGGAGGTGATAAAGAGTTCATCGTAAAGGGTTACATTGATGCAAGCTTTGACACTAATACAAATGACTCTGAGTCTCGCTCTGGATACATATTAAAAGTGGGAGCAATTAGCTAGAGTATCTCCATGCAGAGCATTGTAGACATATAAATTTGCAAAATACATACGGATCTGAATGTGACATGCCCATTGACTAAAACCTCTCTCACAAGCAAAACATGATCACACCTTAGTACTGTTTGGGTGTTAATCACATGGCGATGTGAACTAGATTATAGACTCTAGTAAAACCCTTTGGGTGTTGGTCACATGGCGATGTGAACTATGGGTGTTAATCACATGGTGAAGTGAACTAGATTATTGACTCTAGTGCAAGTGGGAGACTGAAGGAAATATGACCTAGAGGCAATAATAAAGTTGTTATTTATATTTCCTTATTCATGATAAATGTTTATTATTCATTCTAGAATTGTATTGATTGGAAACCTAAATACATGTGTGAATACATAGACAAACACTATGTCCCTAGTGAGCCTCTACTTGACTAGCTCGTTGATCAAAGATGGTTAAGGTTTCCTAACCATGGACATGAGTTGTCATTTGAGAACGGGATCACATCATTAGGAGAATGATGTGATGGACAAGACCCATCTGTTAACTTAGCTATTGATCGTTCAGTTTTATTTCTATTTATTTCTTCATGACAAATACATATTCCTTCGACTATGAGATTATGCAACTCCCGGATATCGGAGGAATGCCTTATGTGCTATCAAACGTCACAATGTAACTGGGTGATTATAAAGATGCTCCAGAGGTATCTCCAAAGGTGTTTGTTGGGTTGGCATAGATCGAGATTAGGATTTGTCACTCCGAGTATCGGAGAGGTATCTCTGGGCCCTCTCGGTAATGCACATCATAAGAAGCCTTGCAAGCAAAGTGACTAATGAGTTAGTTGCGGGATGATGTATTACGGAACGAGTAAAGAGACTTTCCGATAACAAGATTAAACTAGGTATGTAGATACCGACGATCGAATCTCGGGCAAGTAACATACTATGGAGAAAGGGAATAACGTATGTTGTCATAATGGTTCGACTGATAAAGATCTTCTAGACTATGTAGGATCCAATATGAGCATCCAGGTTCCGCTATTGGTTATTGGCCGAAGAGGTGTCTCGGTCATGTCTACATAGTTGTCGAACCCGTAGGGTCTGCACGCTTAACGTTCGATGATGATTTAGTATTATATGAGTTATGTGATTTGGTGATCAAATGTTGTTCGGAGTCCAGGATGAGATCACGAACATGACAAGGATTCTCGAAATGTTCGAGAGGTAAATATTGATATATGGGATGATAGTATTCAGACACCAGAAGTGTTTCGGGTAGTATCGGTATTTATCGGAGTACCAGGGGAGTTACCGGAACCCCCAGTGGGAAGATATGGGCCATGTGGGCCATAAGAGGGGAGCACACCAGCCCACAAGGGGTGACGCGCCTGCCCTTAGTGTGGCACCCTGGCTCAGAGAAAACTGGAACGCCCCGTATTCCAGCCTAGATATCAAGGAGAAGTCTTCTGGAATACGACACTGCTTAGCATAGAACAAACCAGCTTACTATTATTACACGAATATGATTACAAGGTCTCCGATATTACAATGAATAACATCGGCACAACAACACTACACCATCCTCAGTTGCTCTATGCAAGCAGCAGAACAACTCGAAGCAGCGGAATAACTACTGGCAGCGGAACAACGACGACGGTGGTGAACTCCACTCCGCAGGGACTCTGGCTGGAACGCTTATCCTAGCTCACGAACACAGGAACAACACCAATCAAGCAAGCAATCCAGGCACGACCTGCAAGCTGGCATGACACACCAGGTCAGTACATTGAATGTACTTGCAAGCTCACAATTAACCAGAAGCATTCAAGACAAACAACAAGATGGCAATTACAGGTTAAACAGGAATTAACATGAGATCCTCATAACAACATGACATGAGCAACATGACATCCAAAGTAATACTCCCAAAATAATACCAGATACCATCATGGAAATAATCATAATAGCCACTAAGAATCCAAAGGCAACATGAACATGATACAGCTAGAACAATATAAGCATGGCATGAACATATAAATCTGACGATACTAGCATGCAACATGATGACACTATATGCACCAATTATTCTGCTCGGGTTATCTCACAACCATCACACGCAGCACTTACCAACCTCGGGACCAAATCAAGCTTGGTATAAACAATACTGTAGTAATCATTAAATGACCACAAGGAGCTTGATCTTTACCCATGATTCTCGCACAACATCACGAATATCCAACAACTCGTTATCCTCAATACCACGGTGATCATTCTGGCGAACACAACCATGACCAACACTTGGTCTCAAACCGTGATCCTTCCGGCGATCACAACCATCACCAACACTTGGTCTCAAACGGTGATCATTCCGGCGATCACAACCATCTTATCTCCTCATCGAACCGGGGTTGTCATTAATCAAGTTATTATTAATATTGTTGACTCAAGGTGGGACCGACACGAACTGGGTTGCTATCGATAGACTTTATATACACTCTGCAGAGGTAGCACACTGTACCCACACCACGGAACCCATGGCCTCGCACTCCCATTCGGGTGGACCAACGGCGTTCCGACAAAACCAATCTACTGCCATGACACTCTCCCGGTCACTCCGACCCACTCCCAACTAAGCTAGTCCTGGGTGGGCCCGTGTCTACCAAAGACACCCCGACCACCGTTGTGGTCAAAACTCCCTCACGGGGACCAGATCCATAAAAATAAAAACAACGGGCACACAAGGTTATGTCCGCCTACCTCATCAGGGTAAGCACGCCCATAACCTTCCCTAGTGGGAGGCACCGGCGAGATGCACGACAATAGACCCAGTTAGGACCTTCCCATAAAAGGTAAGTGTGGTTGCACTGGTTTCGATATGGTGGCACCATGACTCAGCCAACAGTTGTTCAAGTTCAACTAAATCCGGTTAAACTTGAATGCAATATGCTGAACCATGATAAAATAAGATGATGCAATGACAATACATGAGCATAAGCATGGGATGCAACATAACTGTCCAATTATGAAATAATCTCAAACTGAACATGGCATAATGACGAGCATAAATATTACAAATGCAACACTACTCATAGTATAACATAACATGACCACTAGCATCAGCCATAAATAACATGCAAGAACTTATCGATAACATCACCGAGTAACACTTAACCAACTAACAGCAACGGAACAATGCCTATTAACAGTACTCGGTAACCGACGTTAGTCATGCACCGAAGAGCATGACCAACCCAACATGTACTACTATCAAGCATGGCAATATGAAAGTAATACTAGCAACTAGCAGGGCATGATAACCAGGTGCATAACAACATAGCAAACAAGTAAGCACAATCCCAGAAGCATTTCCAAAACAACGATAACCATATTTTAAACAAGCAATCATTTAATAAATATTCAAGTTGAAAACCATGGCTACTGCATGACTATCATGCAAGTGGGTATTGTGGCTTGCCTGGGTTGAAGAAGGCACCGGGAAGAAGTGCGGTGAAGCCGCGGAAAGATTTGCCGGAAACAATTCTATCTCGGAGGGGCTGTTTACGTGCAAGGGAAAAAGGTCATTTTCACAGTGTCAAACCAAAGTGAAAATGAAACCAACAGAACGGGCTCGACGAGAAGAAGAAGTGGGCTTTGGATTCACCTCATTTGGAGTTGTGGTTAAAAAGATATGAAGTGTTTTCTGCCAGGGACCTTTCTGTAATGAAAATATTTTCAAACAGGGCCTGGACAGAAAAACAGAAGGCGCCTTTCTCAGAAATACGCTATCCAGAGAGGAAGGCGCATTCTGGACCGAAGAAGGAGAGGAATACGCTTTGTGAAGTCAAAAACGTACTTCTGGGAAGTACGCTTCCACTTATCCGGCGTGGCAGGGGGCTCGGGGCGCTGTGCGGCTGACAGGCGGGTCCTGCCTTATCCACTCCCTCTCCTCCTAGATCCTTCCTCCTCCCATCTCCCCCGATGCACGCCCGCAGAATAGAGTAGGCCGAGCGCTCCGGCGACGGCCGCCGGGGCTACAAGGCACCTTCGGCGACGCTCCGCCCATGGATGAGCTCGGCGGACTCTGGCGCATCTCCAGTGCCCATCCACGGACGGCGGGGTGGAACAGGGCGAGGGCAACACAGGCGCCGGCAGATGGTGGCTTTGGACGAACTTGGACACACGGCCACGGGCACTCCGGCGACAAATGGAGGGTTGGGGAAGGCTCTCTAGGGGTCTAGGTGGCCTACTAGTGAGGAGTAGAGGTGGAGGGGAGGCTCGGGTCGGCCGGATTTAAGCGGAGCACCATGGCGGCCATGGCGGTAGAGAGAGGTGGGGAGGGGCTCTCGAGCTCGAGCGAGTGGACAAGGAGGAAGCTGGGAGTGAGGCGAGGCTGATGAGGTGCTCGGTAGGCCGCGGGGATGGCTATATATAGCCGCGGGCGAGGAGGCTGAGCTAGCACCCCCGCGGACGCGTGTCCGGCGCCGCGGACGCGTGCCCTCGCTCGCGAGCTTGCGGGTAGGAGATGAGGGAGGTGCAGTGGAGGTCTCACGGGGCAGAGGCGACCAACAGAGCGCAGAGAGAAGGATCCGAACACCATTAATGCCTTGTCGGCACTGTGTGCTCGTGGACGCGCGGCAGCATGCATCGGTGAGGAAGCGGACGGAGGGGGAGCGGGGTCTAGGTGATCGGCGATGATGAGAGGAAGACAATGGACATGCTCACGCATGCTAAGACGACGAGGGGAAGCGGACGAAGCAGAAATGGCACCCTGGACACGGCCACTGCGCACAGAGCGCGTGCACAGGCACGCCATTGTCGTGGTCACCACGTGAATGAGGGCATTCAATGCTCAGCAGCACCCCTAATGTTGTCTACCAGATAGTCTTTCCAAAGTAGGTTGTAACCGTGGTGGTAGATTGGTTAAAAGGGCTCTGGTAAAGAGGTAAACCACCTCTGAAGTTTACTGCAGTAAACTTTGATGAGCACTGGTGATCCACAAGAGAGGGATTGGGTCAAATGGAGTTGTCTGGTAAGTTTAGGTAAAGAAGGACTTACATCCTGGTAACTATGGAGGGGTTTGGATCAAGATTTAACAGAGTTGCTTTGCAACTGCCAAATATGATCCAGAATCAAGATTAGGATGATGCACTCTGATGAAGCATCAACTTGAGCTCAAATTGGGCAAGGCAGAGTCATTTGGTCCTATGAAGATGCTCAAAAGGTTTCATACCAATTGGATAAACCAAAATGGTACTCCTTCACAAACATTTCCACTGACCAGAAACTTTCAAAATTTCTAGAGGACAAATGGCTTGATGAAACATGCCCAAAATGGGTGGAGGTAGGTTATATGGATAACAGGAGGCCTAGAAAAATTGGCAGCCATAATGGAGCAAGATAAAATATACTTGCTTCATAATCTGAAATTTTGGACAGAATCAAAGAATTAAAGGTGAGCTCACATGGAGGCATGACATGAGCTCTACTTTGGTGGAGAGTTATGATTTGGTTATATGAAGGGCCATGCAAGATGGCAACTCATTTGGATATGCCTAGCTTGTACTTCCTTCACAACCACTTCCCTCAGACAGGAACTTTGAAAAATTGCTCAGGAATATTTGCTAGGCAACTTAAGTTGAATTTTGGCATGAGGCAATTCTATGGACAGGAAAAGGTGTCCAACAAGCTTGAGGTCAATTGGGCAAAGCTAAATGGCACTTGCTTCACATTCTGCCATTTTGGGCAGAATAGGAAATGAATTATTTGAGCATGATGGAGAACATGGCGAATAAAATATTTTGCCATATTTGAGAAATATGTGACCCAAATAATTTATGAGAATTATTTGGGAATTTTAGGAATGATGGAAATAAAGGTTTCCTCACAACCTAGGGCAAATTTGAGTTATTCCTTTAATAGAAAAGGAATATTCCCAAAAAAGAATATTTTGATTTGGGCTAGGATGAAAATGACAGGGTCTAGGGAAGGATTTGGGTATGACAAGCCACTCTCGAAACAAAGAAGAGGGCATCTTCTTCACTTTCCAGACCACAAAGCCACGGAAAAAGAAAACTCAAGCGAAAACCTCAGAAAAACAAAAGAAAAAGAAAGGGCCAAAAATCAGGCTGTCACAAACCTTACCCCCTTAAAGAAATATCGTCCTTGAGATTTGGTTGCTCAGGGAACAAGTATGAAGATACTGACTTTAGGAAATCGTTTCCAACTCGGGTATCCTTTTTCTTATTTTTGTTCCCACTAAATTTTTATCTGGCTAGCCCTAGGGTGGTTTGCTTTAATATATCCATATTTTGACAGATCTTACCTTGCTTGTTCATGCTTATACAGACTCTAGTTTATTTTTAGATCTGCTGACTTAACTGACTATGATGGATTCTCACGACTGAAATATATGTCGGGCTCACGAATCCAAGAGTGATTCCCGCTGGGTGTATCATCCGGCACTAACAATCTTTCATGAAGTGGCGATCAGATTTTCCTAGTGGACATCCAAGCTCCAACTCCTTACATTGGGTTTCTCAACTAAATGCAGGTCCTTCGGGTTCCAAACAGTGAATTGGGTCATAACCGCTTTCCTGACAGATTGTGACTTATCGCGGAAGTTTCTGAATCATCTTAACTGGTTCCATTGTCTTGAGTATCGGATCCGTACCAAATATTTGATTATCGCCTATCGTGGCTAGCATAATTATCTGCAGACTTGACTGACGGTGGTTCTGCAGCACGCGGGTCTTGCAACAATTTTCATACCCACATTACTGGTCTTGCTCCTTCATTATTATTTTCTTGGTCTGGATCCTTGGTTGAAAGAGCTTGGTCATATTGCTTCTTTGTATCACCATAGGTACTGTCGGTGCAATTTTTCGGCAATCGTAGCCTATCCTCATTTTTCTGACAAGGTACCCCATTTAATTGCAGGTTCAACACCCCTCAAGTTCGGACTGATTCTTGCTTCTGACCAAAATGTAGCAGATCTGATTCTTGGGATTTACTGCCATATGTTGTCAATTTACAGCGTACTACCTTGTACCAATGTCTTACTGAGGAAGATTGGCTGATTTGTGCTCAAAACTTTCATTGAACAACTTGCTGAAGAAGACTGGGTATCGTGCTTCAGAAGCTTACCACCTTAAAGACTTTGCTGAGGAAAGACTCAGTACCTTATGCCGGAAGCTTTTCTGGTTGTCTACTGAATAAGACAGAGTACCTTGTGCGGGAAATCATCCATGTATCGTACTGAGGAAGATAGATGAATCTTGTCTTGGAAGATTCTCGGGTATCTTGCGAGGGAAAATTGGGTTGCTTACACCAGAAGCTTCTTACTGTGATATGCAGACCGATTTCCACATATATAACCATCTTACAATTTCTATTATTGATTTCTTGTATGAAACGGGGTTTTGCAGGATTATCCTCCTTTTCGAGTACATGCCATATTCTTGCTTGCTTCCAGGTACGTCGGGTTCCAAAATCATCCTCAACGAAAAATTAAACTTGTATGTGAGCCATACCTATGATAATATTTTGTCAACCTTGCACACAATTTATCTTCTTGCTGATTTGATCATTTCTGCTATGAGGAGTGCACACTGAGGGATACTTGACACTCAGTAACATGATCAGATATTCCCCAATCTGAATGCAGTCGGCTGAGAATTCCATATTGTGGTGAGGAGTGCATGTTAATGCAAACTTTATACTGACATTCCATCTAGGATTTATTTTGTACTCAGACGAGCTATTTCCAATTTCACTGCAGTCTGCTGACAATTCCATTCTGTTTAGCTGAGTTTCCAAATATATGCATTTCTTGCTGACTCTTCGGGTCCAGTGTCAGCTGACGAGCAACTTTAATAGGGAAAAAAATTGTAACACCGAAGGCCCAAAGAAAGGAACAAAAGAAATGACTAAAACAAAAGCACACAAGCATACTACTAATATAATTAATCAAACAATCATCACATATTACTGCTACTCACACAATAATATGCATGCACACCTAAGCACACAAATCTCGCAGAAACTCTGGTATTACGGTCTAATATGTGTGGCGGTGTGCACGAAAATTTTATCCATGTGTGGAAGGAGTTGGCGTAACCGAAGCTACACCAAGCACTGGCTGAACAGTGGATGGATCTGGATGGATACACAGGTGAGAACGGACTTGACGATCAAGTAGTGAGACACAAAAGTCACGACCACCTCTTCATCAAGCGTATGAAGGGAATCGTACCCGTCCAAAGAATGAAATGACATGGCAAGATAACAGTGGAAGACTGGGTTTATTGGTATTGCCCTTTTTTATAACCAAGATCAGTAAGGGTTGCCAAGGGAACGAGATGGAGGGCAATGGATGATGATGTGGTCGCATCACACCGAGGAGCAGGCATGCTAAGAAAGATGGTGTAGGCGGTGGACCGAAAACGATGCCACCTACACTCACAAGATTAACCATTAGCGACAAAACAAATGCATGCTATGCGTCAAACAAATGCAACAATCAAGTGCAAAAAAACCAACTAGGGTCTATACTACCGCTTTCTAACGTTCGCGCGGGCTAGGGCATCCTACAGCCAGACCTGCTCTGATACCAAGTGCTGTGGCACCCCGGCTCAGAGAAAACCGGAACGCCCCGTATTCTAGCCCAGAGATCAAGGAGAAGTCTTCTGGAATACGGCACTGCTTAGCATAGAACAAACCAGCTTACTATTATTACACGAATATGATTACAAGGTCTCCGATATTACAATGAATAACATCGGCACGGCGACACTACGCCATCCTCAGTTGCTCTATGCAAGCAGCAGAACAACTTGAAGCAGCGAAATAACTACTCGCAGCGGAACAACGACAACAGTGGTGAACTCCACTCCGCAGGGACTCTGGCTGGAACGCTTATCCTAGCTCGCGAACATAGGAACAACACCAATCAAGCAAGCAATCCAGGCACGACCTGCAAGCTGGCATGACACGCCAGGTCAGTACATTGAATGTACTTGCAAGCTCACAATTAACCAGAAGCATTCAAGACAAACAACAACATGGCAATTACAGGTTAAACATGAATTAACATGAGATCCTCATAACAACATGACATGAGCAACATGACATCCAAAGTAATACTCCCAAAATAATACCAGATACCATCATGGAAATAATCATAATAGCCACTAAGGATCCAAAGTCAACATGAACATGATACAGCTAGAACAATATAAGCATGGCATGAACATATAAATCTGACGATACTAGCATGCAACATGATGACACTATATGCACCAATTATTCTGCTCGGGTTATCTCGCAACCATCACACGCAGCACTTACCAACCTCAGACATCACACGGTCATCACAGGATCAAATCAAGCTTGGTATAAACAATACCGTAGTAATCATTAAATGACCACAAGGAGATTGATCTTTACCCATGATTCTCGCATAACATCACGAATATCCAACAACTCGGTATCCTCGATACCACGGTGATCATTCCGGCGATCACAACCATGACCAACACTTGGTCTGAAACGGTGATCATTCCGGCGATCACAACCATCTTATCTCCTCATCGAACCGGGGTTGTCATTAATCAAGTTATTATTAATATTGCTGACTCACGGTGGGACCGACACGAACTGGGTTGCTATCGATAGACTTTATATACACTCTACAGAGGTAGCACACTGTACCCACACCACGGAACCCATGGCCTCGCACTCCCATTCGGGTGGACCAACGGCGTTCCGACAAAACCGATCTACCGCCGTGACACTCTCCCGGCCACTCCGACCCACTCCCAACTGGGCTAGTCCTGGGTGGCCCCGTGTCTACCAAAGACACCCCGACCAGCGTCGTGGTCAAAACTCCCTCACGGGGACCGTATCCATAAAAACAAAAACAACAGGCACACAAGGTTATGTCCACCTACCTCATCAGGGTAAGCACGCCCATAACCTTCCCTAGTGGGAGGCACCGGCGAGATGCATGACAATAGACCCAGTTAGGACCTTCCCATAAAAGGTAAGTGTGGTTGCACTGGTCAGTTTCGATATGGTGGCACCATGACTCAGCCAACAGTTGTTCAAGTTCAATTAAATCTGGTTAAACTTGAATGTAATATGTTGAGCCATGATAAAATAACATGATGCAATGACAATGCATGAGCATAAGCACGGGATGCAACATAACTGTCCAATTATGAAATAATCTCAAACTGAACATGTCATAATGACGAGCATAAATATTACCAATGCAACACTACTCATAGTATAACATAACATGACCACTAGCATCAACCATAAATAACATGCAAGACCTTATCAATAACATCACCGAGTAACACTTAACCAACTAACAGCAACGGAACAATGCCTATTAACAGTACTCGGTAACCGATGTTAGTCATGCACCGAAGAGCATGACCAACCCAACATGTACTACTATCAAGCATGGCAATATGAAAGTAATACTAGCAACTAGCAGGGCATGATAACCAGGTGCATAACAACATAGCAAACAAGTAAGCACAATCCCAGAAGCATTTCTGTAACAACGATAACCATATTTTAAACAAGCAATCATTTAATAAATATTCAAGTTGAAAACCATGGCTACTACATGACTATCATGCAAGTGGGTATTGTGGCTTGCCTGGGGTGAAGAAGGCACCAGGAAGACCTGCGGTGAAGCCGCGGAAAGATTTGCCGGAAACAGTTCTCTCTTAGAGGGGTTGTTTACGTGCAAGGGCGATAAAGTTCATTTTCACAGTGTCAAATCAAAGTGAAAATGAAACCAACAGAACGGGCTCGACGTGACGAAGAAGTGGGCTTTGGATTCACCTCATTTGGAGTTGTGGTTAAAAAGATATGAAGTGTTTTCTGCCAGGGACCTTTCTGTAATGAAAATATTTTCAAATAGGGCCTGGACAGAAAAATAGAAGGCGCCTTTCTCAGAAATATGCTTTCCAGAGAGGAAGGCGCATTCTGGACCAAAGAATTAGAGGAATACGCTTTTTGAAGTCGAAAACATACTTCTGGGAAGTACACTTCCACTTATCCAGCGTGGCAGTGGGGCCCGGGGCGCTGTGCGGCTGACGGGCGGGTCCCGCCTTATCCACTCCCTCTCCTCCTGGCTCCTTCTTCCTCCTCCCATCTCCCCTGACGCGCGCCCACAGAATAGAGGAGGTCAAGCGCTCCGGCGATGGCCGCCGGGGCTACAGGGCACCTCCGACGACGCTCCGCCCATGGATGAGCACGGCGGACTCCGGTGCATCTCCAGGGCCCATCCACGGGCGAGGGCAACACGGGCACCGGCGAACGGTGGATTCAGGCAAACTTGGACACATGGCCACGGGCACTCCGATGACAAATGGAGGGTTGGGGAAGGCTCTCTAGGGTCTGGGTGGCCTACTAGTGAGGAGTAGAGATGGAGGGGAGGCTCGGGTCTGCCGGATTTAAGCGGAGCACCACGGCGGCCATGGCGGTAGAGAGAGGTGGGGAGGGGCTCTGGAGCTCGAGAAAGTGGACGAGGAGGAAGCTGCGAGTGAGGCAAGGCTGATGAGGTGCTCGGGAGGCCGCGGGGATGGCTATATATAGCCGCGGGCGAGGAGGCCGAGCTGGCACCGCCGTGGACGCGTGTCCGGTGTGACGGACGCATGCCCTCGCTCGTGAGCTCGCGGGTAGGAGACAAGGGAGGTGCAGTGGAGGTCTCATGGGACAGAGGCGACCAAGGGAGCGCAGAGAGAAGGATCTGAACACCATTAATGCCTTGTCGGCACTGTGTGCTCGTGGACGCGCGGCGGCATGCGTTGGTGAGGAAGCGGACGGAGAGGGAGTGGGTTCCAGGTGATCGACGACGATGAGAGGATGACAATGGATATGCTCACGCGCGCTAAGACGACGAGGGGGAAGCGGACGAAGTAGAAACGGCGCCCTGGACGCGGCCACTACGCACAGAGCGCGTGCACAGGCACGCCATTATCGTGGTCACCACGTGAATGAGGGAATTCAATGCTCAACAGCACCCAAAATGTAGTCTAGCAGATAGTCCTTCCAAAGTAGGCTGTAATCGTGGTGGTAGATTGGTTAAAAGGGCTCTGGTTAAGAGGTAAACCACCTCTGAAGTTTACTGCAGTAAACTTTGATGAGCACTGGCGATCCATAGGAGATGGATTGGGTCAAATGGAGTTGTCTGGTAAGTTTAGGTAAAGAAGGACTTACATCCTGGTAACTATGGAGGGGTTTGGATCAAGATTTAACAGAGTTGCTTTGCAACTGCCAAATATGGTCCAGAATCAAGATTAGGATGATGCACTCTGATGAAGCATCAACTTGAGCTCAAATTGGGCAAGGCAGAGTCATTTGGTCCTATGAAGATGCTCAAAAGGTTTCATACCAATTGGATAAACCAAAATGGTACTTCCTTCACAAACATTTCCACTGACCAGAAACTTGCAAAAATTCTAGAAGACAAATGGCTTGATGAAACATGCCCAAAATGGGTGGAGCTAGGTTATATGGATAATATGAGGCCTGGAAAAATTGGAAGCCATAATGGAGCAAGATAAAATATACTTGCTTCACAACCTGAAATTTTGCACAGAATCAAAGAATTAAAGGTGAGCTCACATGGAGGCATGAAATGAGCTCTACTTTGGTGGAGAGTTATGCTTTGGTTATATGAAGGGCCATGCAAAATGGCAACTCATTTGGATATGCGTAGCTTGTACTTCCTTCACAACCACTTCCCTTAGACAGGAACTTCGAAAAATTGCTCAGGAATATTTTCTAGGCAAATTAAGTTGAATTTTGGCATGAGGCAATTATATGGACATGAAAAGGTGTCCAACAAGCTTGAGGTCAATTGGGCAAAGCTAAATGGCACTTGCTTCACATTCTGCCATTTTGGGCAGAATTGGAAATGAATTGTTTGAGCATGATGGGGAACATGGCAAATGAAATATTTTGCCATATTTGAGAAATATGTGACCCAAACAATTTATGAGAATTATGTGGGAATTTTAGGAATGATGGAAATAAAGGTTGCTTCGCAACCTAGGGCAAATTTGAGTTATTCCTTTAATAGAAAAGGAATATTCCCAAAAAAGAATATTGGGATTTGGGCTAGGATGAAAATGACAGGGTCTAGGGAAGGATTTGGGTATGACAAGCCTCTCTGGAAACAAAGAAGAGGGCATCTTCTTCACTTTCCAGACCACAAAGCCACGGAAAAAGAAAACTCAAGCGAAAACCTCTGAAAAAGAAAAGAAAAGAAAGGGCCAAAAATCAGGCTGTCACACTTAGGCATTTGGCCGATTTGGAGAAGGAGCAAATGGGGTTCGGCCCCCCATTTCCTTTCTCCCTTCCTCCTTCCCTCTTTCTCTCCGGAAATAAGGAAGGGGGAGGCCGAATTGGGATAGGTCCCCAAGTAGGATTCCTCCTACTTGGGGCGCCCCAAGGCTGCTCCCCTCCCCCTCCCACCTATATATATATGTGGGTAGGGGGCACCTAGAACACACACCAACAATTGTTAGCTATGTGAGGCGCCCCTCTCCATAGTTTACGCCTCTGGTCATTTCTTCGTAGTGCTTAGGCGAAGCCCTGCGCTGATCACTTCACCATCACCGTCACCATGTGGTCGTGCTGATGGAACTCATCTACTTCGTCGACACCTTGATATATCAACAAGGAGAGGGACATCATCGTGCTGAACGTGTGCAGAACTCGGAGGTGTCGTACGTTTGGTGCTTGATCGGTCGGAGCTAGAAGAAGTTCGACTACATAAACCGCGTTGTTAAATGCTTCTGCGTTCTCTCTAGGAGGGTACATGGATACACTCTACCCCTCTCATTGCTATGCCTCTCCTAGATAGATCTTGCATGAGCATAGTATTTTTTTGAAATTGCATGCTACATTTCCCAACACTGTATGAATTTTGCAAATCTCTATGTCTTCCTCCTTGACTTGATCATGGATGGAGTTGAAGCGTCTCTTCATGTGTTTGGTTCTTTTGTGAAATCTGGATTCCTTCGCCAAGGCAATTGCTCCAGTATTATCACAAAAGATTTTCATTGGACCCGATGCACTAGGTATTACACCTAGATCAGATATGAACTCCTTCGTCCAAATTCCTTCATTTGCTGCTTCCGAAGCAGCTATGTACTCTGCTTCACATGTAGATCCCGCCATGATGCTTTGCTTGGAACTACACCAACTGACAGCACCACCATTCAATATAAATATGTATCCGGTTTATGACTTAGAGTCATCCGGATCAGTGTCAAAGCTAGCATCGACGTAACCATTTACGACGAGCTCTTTGTCACCTCCATAAACGAGAAACATATCCTTAGTCCTTTTCAGGTACTTCAGGATGTTCTTGACCGTTGTCCTGTGATCCACTCCTGGATTACTTTGGTACCTCCCTGCCAGACTTATAGCAAGGCACACATCAGGTCTGGTACACAATATAGCATACATGATAGAACCAATGGCTGAGGCATAGGGAATGACTTTCATTTTCTCTCTATCTTCTACAGTGGTCGGGCATTGAGTCTGACTCGAATTTACACCTCGTAACACAGGCAAGAACCCTTTCTTTGACTGATCCATTTTGAACTTCTTCAAAACTTTATCAAGCTATGTGCTTTGTGAAAGTCCTATTAAGCGTCTTGATCTATCTCTATAGATCTTGATGCCTAATATATAAGCAGCTTCATCGAGGTTTTTCATTGAAAAACTTTTATTCAAGTATCCTTTTGTGCTATCCAGAAATTCTATATCATTTTTGATCAACAATATGTCATCCACATATAATATTAGAAATGCTACAGAGCTCCCACTCACTTTCTTGTAAATACAGGCTTCGGCGAAAGTCTGTATAAAACCATATGCTTTGATCACCTCATCAAAGTGTATATTCCAACTCCAAGATGCTTGCACCAGTCCATAGATGGATCGCTAGAGCTTGCACACTTTGTTAGCACCTTTAGGATCGATGAAACCTTTTGGTTGCATCATATACAACTCTTCTTTTAGAAATCCATTAAGGAATGCAGTTTTGACGTCCATTTGCTAGATTTCATAATCATAAAATGCGGCAATTGCTAACATGATTCGGACATACTTAAGCATCGCTACAGTGAGAAAGTCTCATCATAGTCAACTCCTTGAACTTGTCGAAAACCTTTCGCGACAAGTCGAGCTTTGTAGACAGTAACATTACCATCATCCTCAGTCTTCTTCTTGAAGATCCATTTATTCTCTATGGCTCGCCTATCATCGGGCTAGTCAACCAAAGTCCACACTTTGTTCTCATACATCGATCCTATCTCAGATTTCATGGCCTCAAGCCATTTATCAGAAACTAGGCTCATCATAGCTTCTTCATAGTTTGTAGGTTCGTCATGGTCTAGTAACATGACTTCCATTACAGGGTTACCATACCACTCTGATGCGGAACATGGTTTGTTCGACCTACGAGGTCCTATAGTAACTTGATCTGAAGTTTCATGATCATCATCATTAGCATCCTCTCTAGTTGGTGTAGGCATCACGGTAACGGATTTCTCTGATGAACTACTTTCCAATCCGAGAGAAGGTACAATTACCTCATCAAGTTCTACTTTCCTCCCACTCACTTCTTTCGAGAGAAACTCCTTCTCTAGAAAGTTTCCATTCTTGGCAACGAATATCTTGCCTTCGGATTTGTGGTGGAAGGTGTACCCAATTGTTTCCTTAGGGTATCCTATGAAGACGGACTTGTCCGATTTGGGTTCGAGCTTATCAGGCTGAAGCCTTTTAACGTAAGTGTCTCAACCCCAAACTTTAAGAAATGACAGCTTAGGTTTCTTGCCAAACCATAGTTCATATGGTGTCGTCTCAACGGATTTAGATGGTGCCCTATTTAACGTGAATGTAGTTATCTCTAATGAATAACCCCAAAATGATAGTGGTAAATTGGTAAGCGACATCATAGATCGCACCATATCTAATAAAGTACGGTTACGACATTCAGACACACCATTACATTGTGGTGTTCCAAGTGGCGTGAGTTGTGAAACTATTCCACATTGTTTTAAATGAAGGCCAAACTCGTAACTCGAATATTCGCCTCTGTGATCATATCATAGAAACTTTATTTTCTTGTTATGATGATTCTCCACATCACTCTGAAATTCTTTGAACTTTTCAAATGTTTCAGACTTGTGTTTCATTAAGTAGATATACCCATATCTGCTCAAATCATCTATGAAGGTCAGAAAATAACGATACCCGCCGCGAGCCTCAATACTCATCGGACCGCGTGCATCAGTATGTATTATTTCCAATAAGTCTTAGCTCGCTCCATTGTTACGGAGAACAGAGTTTTAGTCATCTTGCCCATGAGGCATAGTTCGCAAGTATCAAATGATTAATAATCAAGTGATTCCAAAAGCCCATATGGATGGAGTTTCTTCATGCGCTTTACACCAAGTATTCTGCATGTGCAAAACTGTCTTGCACTCGTTGTATGTGAACGTAGAGTCTATCACACCCGATCATCACATGGTGTCTCAACAGGACGAACTGTCGCAACAGTGCATGCTCAGAGAGAACACTTATACTTTGAAATTTTAGTTAATGGATCATCTTATAATGCTACCGCCGTACTAAGCAAGATAAGATGCATAAAAGATAAAGATCACATGCAATCAAAATATGTGACATGATATGGCCACCATCATCTTGTGCTTTTGATCTCCATCTCCAAAGCATCGTCATGATCTCCATTGTCACCGACTCGACACCTTGATCTCCATCGCATCGTGGCCGGCTCGCCAACTATTGCTTCTACAACTATCGCTAACGCATAGTGATAAAGTAAAGCAATTACATGGCGTTTGCATTTCATACAATAAAGAGACAACCATAAGGCTCCTGCCGGTTGTCAGCTATCTTAAAAAACATGATCATCTCATACAATAACATTTATCACATGATGTGTTTGACCATATCACATCACAACAAGCCCTGCAAAAATAAGTTAGGCGTCCTCTACTTTGTTGTTGCAAGTTTTATGTGGCTGCTACGGGCTTCTAGCAAGAACCGTTCTTACCTATGCATCAAAACCACAATGGTGATTTATCAAGTTTGTTGTTTTAACCTTCAACAAGGACTGGCCGTAGTCAAATTCGATTCAACTAAAGTAGGAGAAACAGACACCCGCAAGCCACCTTTATGCAAAACTAGTTGCATGTGTGTCGGTGGAACTGGTCTCATGAATGTGGTCATGTAAGGTTAGTCCAGGCTTCTTCATCCAACAATACCGCCGAATCAAAATAAGACATTGGTGGTAAGAAGTATGATGATCACCACCCACAACTCCTTGTGTTATACACATGCATATCATCTACGCATAGACCTGGCTCGGATGCCACTGTTGGGAAACACATCATGCAATTGTCAAGAAAATTCATGTGCTCATGCAAGATCTATCTAGGAGATGCATAACAATGAGAGGAGGAGAGTATGTCCACGTACCCTCGTAGACCAAAAGCGGAAGCGTTTGACAATGCAGTTGATGTAGCCGAACTTCTTCTGGATCCGACCGATCAAGCCCCGAACGTACGGCACCTGCGAGTTCTGCACACGTTCAGCTCGATGACATCCCTCATCCTCTTGATCCAGCAAAGGTTTCTAGGAAGAAGATGAGTTTCGTCGGCACGACGACATGGTGACGACGATGGTGAAGTGATCCGCACAGGGCTTTGCCTAAGAACTTCAAAGATATGACCGGAAGCGTAAACTGTGGAGGGGGCGCCGCATGATGCAGCTTGAACTACGTCGGTATTTCCCCAAAGAGGAAGGGATGATGCAGCACAACTACGGTAGGTATTTCCCTCAGTGATGAGATCAAGGTTATCAAAGTAGTAGGAGAACCACGCAACACTACGTGAACGGCACCTGCACACAAAGAACAAATACTCGCAACCCGACGTATTAAAGGGGTTGTCAATCCCTTTCGGGTAGCGGCGCCAGAAATTGGCAAGTAGACGGGATAAAAATTGTGATAGATTGATAAATGCTAATAAAAGCAAGTAAAATTCAGTGAGGTATTTTTGGGTTTTTGGATTAATAGATCTGAAAATAAAAGCAAATAAAAATAGACCGCGAAGGCAAATATAATAAAGAAGAGATCCAGGGGCCATAGATTTCACTAGTGGCTTCTCTCAAGAAAATAGCAACGGTGGGTAAACAAATTACTGTTGGGCAATTGATAGAATTTCAAATAATCATGACGATATCTAGGCAATGATCAGTATATAGGCATCACGTCCAAGATTAGTAGACCGACTCCTGCCTGCATCTACTACTATTACTCCACACATCGACCGCTATCCAGCATGCATCTAGTGTATTAAGTTCATGGAGAAATAGAGTAATGCAATAAGAACAATGACATGATGTAGACAAGATCTATTTATGTAGAAACAGACCCCATCTTGTAATCCTTAATAGCAACGATACATACGTGTCGTTTCCCCTTCTATCACTGGGATCAAGCACCGTAAGATCGAACCCATCACAAAGCACATCTTCCCATGGCAAGAAAAAACGATCTAGTTGGCCTAACTAAACCAAATATTCAAAGAAGAAATATGAGGCTATAAGTAATCATGCATATAAGAGATCAAAAGACTCAAATAACTTTCATGGATAAAAACATAGATCTGATCATGAACTCAAAGTTCATCGGATCCCAACAAACACACCGCAAAAAAGAGTTACATCAAATAGATCTCCAAGAGACCATTGTATTGAGAATCAAGAGAGAGAGAGAGATAGAGAGAGAGAGAGAGATGAAGCCATCTAGCTACTAACTACGGACCCGTAGGTCTACAAACGACTACTCACGCATCATCGGAGAGGCACCAATGAGGATGATGAACCCCTCCGTGGTGGTGTCTAGATTGGATCTGTGGTTTCTAGAACTTGCGGCGGCTGGAATTGATTTTCATCGACTTCCCTAGGGTTTCTGGAATATTGGGGTATTTATAGTGCAAAGAGGCAGTGCGGGAGGCCACCGAGGTGGGCACAACCCACGTGGGCGCGCCTGGGCGCCCAGGCGCACCCTGGTGGGTTGTGCCCCCCTCGGGAAACCTCCCGGGTGCTTCTCTGGCCAATTGGGTGTCTTTTGGTCCATAAAAATCCACAAAAAGTTTCGCTGCATTTGGACTCCGTTTGATATTGACTTCCTGCGATGTAAAACACAAGCAAAAAACAGCAACTGCCACTTGGCACTATGTCAATAGGCCAGTCCCAAAAAATAATATGACATGATTTTAGAACATCAAAGAATGATATTATAACAGCAAGGAACAATCAAAAATTATAGATACGTTGGAGACGTATCAGCATCCCCAAGCTTAATTCCTGCTCGTCCTCAAGTAGGTAAATGATAAAACAAAATTTTTGATGTGGAATGATTCCTAACATGTTCATCACATATTGTTTCCTTTATAGCATGGACAATTGGACTTTTATATGGTTCAAAGCAATAGACTAGTTTTGACATGAGGACTTTAATACTCAAGCATATCAACAAGCAACCATATCTTTCAAAATATCAACGCTAAAGCAAGTTATCCCTAGCCCATTATGCCTAATCATTGATCCATTCATGAAACACACTTGCATGTTAGCTACACCCAATGCTCAAGTACGATCATAGTTCCCCTTAGCTGGTGCCATATAAGAGAAGATGGAGACTCAAGTAAAAACAAAAATTACATAAAGTAAATAGAAAGGCCCCTTGCGGAGGGAAGTAGGGATTTGTAGAGGTGCCAGAGCTCAAAGCGAAAAAGATAGAGATAAAACATTTTGGTTGGCATGCTTTTCCTGTCAACGAAAACGATTGAGTAGTTCCCAATACTTTCCGTGCTAGATATATCATAGGCGGTTCCCAAACAGAAAATAAAGTTTATTCCTTTTTCCACCATACTTTCACTTTCCATGGCTAACCGTATCCACGGGTGGCTTCCATACCAACACTTTCCAAGGAATTTATTATTTGACAACATAAAGTAAATTCATTTTTCATTTTGGGACTGGGCATCCCTAATACCTTATTCGTACTCTCATGCATTGACAAGTGAATAAACAATCATCTTGAGAATAACACATCTAGCATGGAAATATATCGGCCACCCCTACCGTTTCATGACCGGTACGAGCACACGAAAGAGAAGTTCATTTTGAAAATTAGAGATGGCGCATAAAAATTTGCTTAGAACGGCAAAAGAATACCACATATAGGTAGGTATAGTGGACTCATGTGGCAAAAACTAGTTTGTAGTGATCATACTTAGTGCAAATGAAGGCTAGCAAAAGATTGAGAAGCATCCAACCAAGAAACGAAAAATCTCATAAGCGAGCATTAAGCATAGCTAACACCGAATAATGCACACAAGTAGGATGTAATTTCATTGCATGACTATTGACTTTCGTGCTTGCATAGGGAATCAAAAACCTTAACACCAATATTCTTACTAAAGCATAATTATTCATCAACATGACTCACATATTATAGCAACATATCGCAAAACTATTACAAAGAATCAAGTTTATTTTGTCCAATGATCTTCATGAAAGTTTTTATTATATCCTCCTTGGATATCTATCACTTAGGGACTAGTTTCATATGTTTCTTTTGATAGCTCAAACAAATCTAAGTGAAGAACATGAGCATAAAAATGTTCTTCTCTCAATATAATTTAAGTGAAGCAAGAGAGAATTTCTTAAAAAATTACTAACTCTTAAATAAATCTAAGTGAAGCATGAGAGCATTTCTCCAAAAATACTAAAGCACACCGTGCTCAAAAAGATATAAGTGAAGCACTAGAGCAATTCCATAGTTCATAAAGATTTAAGTGAAGAACATAGAGACATTCTAACAAGTCATAGCATAATTATTGCTTTCTTAAATAGGTGTGTCTAGCAAGGATTCATGACCGAAAATACAAAGAAAAACAAACAAAGACTCATATCATACAAGATGCTCCAAGCAAAACTCATAATATGTGACGAATAAAAATATAGTTTCAAGTAAAATACCGATGGTCGTTAGAAGAAAGAGGGGATGCCACTCGGGGCATCCCCAAGCTTAGTTGCTTGATACTTCTTTAATATTATATTGGGGTGCCATGGTCATCCCCAAGCTTAGCCTTTTGCTAATCCTTATTCCTTCATCCATCGTAATATCACCCAAAACTTGAAAACTTCAATCACACAAAACTCAACAAAACCTTCGTGAGATCCGTTAGTATAAGAAAGCAAATCACTACAATAAGTATTGTTGCAAACCCATTCATATTTTATTTTTTCATTATATATATTGTATTCCAACCTTTCTATGGCAAAAACTCTTCAAATAAAACCATAGAATTATCAAAACAAGCACACAACGCAAAGAAAACAGAATCTGTCAAAAACAGAACAGTCTGTAGCAATCTGGAAATTTAGAATACTTCTGTAACTCTAAAAATTGTGAAAAAATAGGACAATGTGAGAAATTTGTATATTAATATTCTACAAATACAATCAGTATTTTATCGTGCTTCTGTTAAAAATGAAAATTAATTTTCCGGGCACAAAAGTTTCTATTTTCCAGCAAGATCAAATCAACTATCACCCAACATGATCCCAAAGGCTTTACTTGGCACAAACTCTAATTAAAACACACACAAAAACACAATCATAACAGTAGCATAATTGTGCAAACACTCAAGAACAGAAAGAAAAAGACAAAAATAAATTTTGTTCATTGGGTTGCCTCCCAACAAGCGTTGTCGTTTTATGCCCCTAGCTAGGCATAATGCGAAGGATCTAAGTATTGTCATCTTTGTTTCTAGATCCATATGATGCCATCATGATTGATACATATGGTGGCTTAATTCTAGTTCTAGGGAAGTGTTCCATACCCTTCCTTATTGGAAATTCAAATTTAATATTGCCTTCTTTCATATCAATCACGACACCAATAGTACGTAAAAAGGGTCTACCACGAATAATTGGACAAGATGGATTGACTCAGTCAATATCAAGAACAATAAAATCTATGGGAACATAATTCCTATTTGCAAGAATAAGAACATAATTAATTCTTCCCATAGGTTTTTAATAGTAGAATCCACCAAGTGCAAATTTAGAGAACACTCTTCAATATCGGTAAGACCAAGCACATCACATAAAGATTTCGAGTTGTAGAAACACTAGCACCCAAGTCACATAAAGCAAAACACTCATAATTTTTAATCTTGACTTTGATGGTAGGTTCCCATTCATCATGCAATTTCCTAGGAATTGAAATCTCTAATTGCAACTTTTCTTCCAAAGCTTTCATCATAGCATCAATAATATGCTTAGTAAAAGCTTTATTTTGTTCATAAGCATGGGGCGATTTTATCATGGATTGCAACAAATAAATACAATCAATCAAAGAACCTATCATAATTAAAGTCTTTGTAATCCAAAAGAGTGGACACATCACTAGTTAAAGTTTCGACCTCTTCAAACCCACTTTTATCAATTTTCTCAACAAGATTTTCACCCTCCGAATTATCAGGACGCCTTCTAGATAAAGTTGAGTCTTCTTCAGTCCCTTTATTATCAATCTTAATTTTACTAAAAAAAGAGTCAATAGAGGAAACACCAATCATTTTAAGATCTTCATCACTTTTATGAAAGCAATCACTAGAAAATGTTTTTCTAAAAATTCTCTTCTAGCTCTAAGCATAGTGGTTCTTTTCTTACTTTCATCCATAGAAACATAAAGAGCCTTAATTGATTCCTAAACCTTAGGCAAAAATATTCATCTTGAGATTTTCTACATCATGAGAAATTCTATCAATACTTCCAGACATATCATCAATCTTATTCAGCTTTTCTTCTATTGTAGCATTGAAAACTTTTTGAGTATTGATAAATTCTTTAATATTATTCTCAAGATCAGAGGTGTTCCTATTATTATTATAAGAAGTATTACCATAGGAATTACCATAATTATTAGAGGAATTACTAGGGAAAGCCCTAGGATTAAAATTACCTCCATAAGCATTGTTATTGAAATTGTTCCGCGAGATAAAATTCACATATATGGCATCACTATTTTGCTAGATGAAAGTAGACAAAGGCACAACATTAAAATCAATAGGAGCACTTTTATTAGCAACCAATTTCATAAGAGCATAAACTTTTTCACTCAAAGAAGAAATTTCGTCAACTGAATTAACCTTTTTACTAGTAGGAGCTCTCTCGGTATGCCATTGCGAATAATTTGCCATAATATTTGTCAAGCAATTTGGTGGCTTCACCCAAAATAATTTCCATAAAAGTACCACCTGCGGCGGAGTCCAAAAGATTACGAGAAACAAAATTCAACCCCGCATAAAAAATTTGTATGATCATCCAAAGATTTAACTCATGAGTTGGGTAATTCCTTAGCATTAATTTCATCCTTTCCCAAGATTGTGCAACATGCTCATGTTCAAGTTGCTTGAAATTCATGATCTGGGTTCTAAGGAAAATAATTTGCAGGCGGAAAATACTTAGTAATAAAGGCATCTTTGCACTTATCCCAAGAATCGATACTATTGTGAGGCAAAGAATAAAACCAAATTTTTGCATGATCTCGCAAAGAAAACGGGAATAATTTCAATGTCACAATATCATTGTGCACATATTTTTTTTCTTTTGCATATCGCATAATTCCACGAATGTGTTAATATGGGACGCAACATCCTCATTAGGAGTATCGGAAAATTGATCTTTCATAACAAGATTCAGCAAAGCGGCATTAATATCACAAGACACCGCACTAATGGCGGGAGGGGCAATTGGAGTGCTAATAAAATCATTGTTGTTTGTATTGGAAAATCACACAACTTGGTGTTCTCTTGAGTCATTGTGACTATGCAACAAGATTGCACTCAAAAACAGATCTGACGAGAAAGCGGCGAACGAAAAGAGGGCAAATAAAACGGCAAATTTTTGTGAAGTGGGGGAGAGGAAAACGAGAGGCAAATGGCAAATAATGTAAATTGCAAGGAGATGAGATTTGTGATTAGGAACCTGGTAGATGTTGATGATGTCTCCCCGGCAACAGCGCGAGAAATTCCTTTTGATGCGGCTTGAACTACGTAGGTATTTCCCCAAAGAGGAAGGGATGATGCAATACAACTATGGTAGGTATTTCCCTCGGTGATGAGACCAAGGTTATCGAACCAGTAGGATAACCACGCAACACTACGTGAACGGCACCTGCACACAAATAACAAATACTCGCAACCCGACGTATTAAAGGGGTTGTCAATCCCTTTCGGGTAACGGCGCTAGAAATTGGCAAGTAGACGAGATAAAAATTGTGATAGATTGATAAATGCAAATAAAATCCAACGAGGTATTTTTGGGTTTTTGGATTAATAGATATGAAAATAAAAGCAAATAAAAATAGATTGTGAAGGCAAATATAATAAAGAAGAGACCCGGGGGTCGTAGATTTCACTAGTGGCTTCTCTCGAGAAAATAGCAATGGTGAGTAAACAAATTACTGTTGGGCGGTTGATAGAACTTCAAATAATCATGAAGATATCTAGTCAATGATCATTATATAGGAATCACGTCCAAGATAAGTGGACCGACTCCTGTGTGCATCTACTACTATTACTCCACACATCGACCGCTATCCCACATGCATCTATTGTATTAAGTTTATGGATAAATGGAGTAATGCAATAAGAACGAGGACATGATGTAGACAAGATCTATTTACGTAGACATAGATCCCATCTTGTTATACTTAATAGCAACGATACATACGTGTCGTTTCCCCTTCTGTCACTGGGATCAAGCACCGTAAGATCGAACCCATCACAAAGCACCTCTTCCCATGGCAAGAAAAATCGATCTAGTTGGTCTAACTAAACCAAAGATTCAAAGAAGAAATACGAGGCTATAAGTAATCATGCATATAAGAGATCGCAAGACTCAAATAACTTTCATGGATAAAAACATAGATCTGATCATAAACTCGAAGTTCATCGGATCCCAACAAACACACCGCAAAAAAGAGTTATATCAAATAGATCTCCAAGAGACCATTGTATTGAGAATCAAGAGAGAGAGGAAGCCATCTAGATACTAAATACGGACCCATAGGTCTACAAAGGACTACTCACGCATCATTGGAGAGGCACAAATGAGGATGATGAACCCCTCTGTGATGGTGTCTAGATTGGATCTGTGGTTTGTGGAACTTGCGCCGGCTGGAATTGATGTTCGTCGACTCCCCTAGGGTTTATGGAATATTGGGGTAGTTATAGAGCAAAGAGGCAGTGCAGGAGGCCACCGAGGTGGGCACAACCCACGTAGGCACGCCTGGGCACCCAAGCACGCCTTGGTGGGTTGTGCCCCCCTCGAGGCACTGCCAGGTGCTTCTCCGGCCCATTGGGTGTCTTCTAGTCAATAAAAAATCCACAAAAAGTTTCGCTGCATTTGGACTCCGTTTGATATTGATTTCCTGCGATGTGAAAAACAAGCAAAGAACAACAACTGGCACTTGGAGTTAGTCCCAAAAATGATTATAAAATGATTGTAAAACATCCAAGAATGATAATATAACATCATGGAACAATCAAAATTTATAGATACATTGGAGACGTATCAGCATCCCCAAGCTTAATTCCTGCTCGTCCTCGAGTAGGTAAATGATAAAAACAGAATTTTTGATGTGGAATGTTGCCTTACATGTTCATCACATATTCTTTCCTTTATAGCATGGACAATTGGACTTCTATATGGTTCAAAGCAATAGTCTATTTTTGACATGAGGACTTTAATACTCAAGCATATGAATAAGCAACCATGTCTTTCAAAATATCAACGCTAAAGTAAGTTATCCCTAGCCCATTATGCTCAATCATTGATCCATTCATGAAACACACTCGCATATTAGCTACACCCAATGCACAAGTATGATCATAGTGCCCCTTAGTTGGTGCTTAATTTATAAGAGAATATGGAGACCCAAGTAAAAATAAAAATTGCATAAAGTAAATAGAAAGGCCATTCACGGGAGGAAGTAGGGATTTGTAGAGGTGCCATAGCTTAAAGTGAAAAAGATAGAGATAAAACATTTTGGGTGGCATGCTTTTCCTGTCGACAAAAACGATCGAGTATTTCCCAATACTATCCATGCTAGATATATCATAGGCGGTTCCCAAACAAAAAATAAAGTTTATTCCTTTTTCCACCATACTTTCACTTTCCATGGCTAACCGTATCCACGGGTGCCTTCCATACCAACACTTTCCAAGGAATTTATTATTTGACAACATAAAGTAAATTCATTTTTCATTTTGGGAGTGGGAATCCCTAATACCTTTGCCATACTTGTTGGGGAACATAGCATGAAACTTCAAAAAAAATCCCGCGCTCACGCAAATCTATCTAGGAGATGCATAGCAACGAGATAGGGAGAGTGTGTATACGTACCCTCGTAGACTGAAAGTAGAAGTGTTTGACAACGTGGTTGATGTAGTTGAACTTCTTCTCATTCCGACCGATCAAGCAGTGAACGTACGACACCTTTGAGTTCTACACATGTTCAGCTCGATGACGTCCCTTGAACTCTTCATCCAGCAAAGTATCGAGGGAGAGTTCCATCAGCACGATGGCGTGGTGCCAGTGATGGGGAAGTGATCCGCACAGGGCTTCGCCTAAGCACTACGTGAATATGACCGGAGGCGTAAACTGTGTAGGGGGGCGCCGCACACGGCTATCAACTGTTGATGTGTGTTCTAGCGGTGCCCCCTCACATATATATAGGTTGGAGGGGAGGAGAGGCAGCCAAGGGGGCGCCCCAAGTAGGAGGATTCCTACTTGGGCGCCTCCCAATTCGCCTCCCCCCTTCCATATTCATCTAGAGGGGGAAGGAAGGAGGGAGGAGAGAAGGAAGGGGGAGGCCGAATTGCTCCCCTTCCTTTCTCTCTCCCCCTCTTTCTTTCCCCCTTATTTCAGCCTACATGGGGCACACCAGCCCCCTAGGGGCTGGTCTGTCCTCTTCTTGGCCCATTAGGCCCATGTAGTTGTCGGGGGGATGCCCAGAACCCCTTCCGGTGACCCGATATATACCTGGTACCCCCGGAACACTTTCGTTGTCCGAATATCATCATACGATATATGAATCTTTACCTCTCGACCATTTCAAGACTCCTTGTCATGTCGCTGATCTCATCCGGGACTCCGAACAACATTCGGTCACCAAATCACATAATTCATATAATACAAAATCATCATCGAATGTTAAGCGTGCGGACCCTACAGGTTCAAGAACTATGTAGACATGACCGATACACCTCCCCGATCAATAACCAACAGAGGAACCTAGATGATCATATTGGTTCCTACATATTCTATGAAGATCTTTATCGGTCGAACCATTATGACAACATACGTTATTCCCATTGTCCATCGGTATGTTACTTGCCCGAGATTCGATCATCGGTATCTCGTTCAATCTCGTCACCGGCAAGTCTCTTTACTCGTTCCATAATGCATCATCCTACAACTAACTCATTAGTCGCTTTGCTTGCAAGGTTTCTTATGATGTGCATTACCGAGAGGGCCCAGAGATACCCCTCTGATACTCAGAGTGACAAATCCTTATCTCGATCTATGCCAACCCAACAAACACCTTCGGAGATGCCTATAGAGCATCTTTATAATCACTCGGTTACGTTGGGACATTTGATAGCACACTAGGTATTCCTCCGGTATCCGGGAGTTGTATGATCTCATAGTCGAAGGAATATGTATTTGACATGAAGAAAGCAATAGCAATAAAACTGAACGATCATTATGCTAAGCTAAAGGATGGGTCTTGTCCATCACATCATTCTCCTAATGATGTGATCCCGTTCATCAAATGACAACACATGTCTATGGTTAGAAAACTTAACCATCTTTGATTAACGAGCTAGTCTAGTAGAGGCTTACTAGGGATACAGTGTTTTGTCTGTGTATCCACACATGTATCAAGTTTCCGGTTAATACAATTCTAGCATGAATAATAAACATTTATCATGATATAAGGAAATATAAAATAACAACTTTATTATTGCCTCTAGGGCATATTTCCTTCAGTCTCCCACTTGCACTAGAGTCAATAATCTAGTTGACATCACCATGTGATTTAACACCAATAGTTCACATCTTTATGTGATTAACACCCATAGTTCACATCGCCATGTGACCGACACCCAAAGGGTTTACTAGAGTCAGTAATCTAGTTCACATCGCTATGTGATTAACACCCAAAGAGTACTAAGGTGTGATCATGTTTTGCTTGTGAGAGAAGTTTAGTCAACTGGTCCACCACATTCAAATCTGTATGTATTTTGCAAATTTCTATGTCTACAATGCTCTGCATGGAGCTACTCTAGCTAATTGATCCCACTTTTGATATGTATATAGATTGAGACTTAGAGTCATCTAGATCAGTGTCAAAGCTTGCATAGACGTAACTCTTTATGACGAACTCTTTATCACCTCCATAACCGAGAAACATTTACTTAGTCCTCTTTAGGTACCTAAGGATAATTTTGACCGTTGTCTAGTGATCTACTCCTAGATCACTATTGTACCCCTTTGCCAAACACATGGTAAGGTATACAATAGGTCTAGTACACAGCATGGCATACTTTATAGAACCTATGGCTGAGGCATAGGGAATGACTTCCATTCTCTCTCTATCTTCTGCCGTGGTCGGGTTTTGAGTCTTTACTCAACTTCACACCTTCCAACACAGATAAGAATCCTTTCTTTGACTGATCTATTTTGAACTTCTTCAAAATTTTGCCAAGGTATGGGCTTTGTGAAAATCCTATTAAGCGTCTCGATCTATCCCTATGGATCTTGGTGCCCAATATTTAAGTAGCTTCACTGAGGTCTTTCATTGAAAAAATCTTGTTCAAGTATACTTTTATGCTATCCAGAAATTCTATATCATTTCCGATCAACAATATGTCATCCGCATATACTATCAAAAATGCTACAGATCTCCCACTCATTTTCTTGTAAATACAGGCTTCTCCAAAAGTCTGCATAAACCATATGCTTTGATCACCTCATCAAAGCGTATATTCCAACTCCGAGATGCTTGCACCAGTCCATAAATTGATTGCTGGAGCTTGCATACTTTGTTAGTGCCTTTAGGATCGACAAAACCTTTTGGTTACATCATATACAACTCTTCTTTTAGAAATACATTAAGGAATGCAGTTTTGACATCCAGTTCCCAGATTTCATAAAATGCGGCAATTGCTAACATGATTCAAACAGACTTAAGCATCGCTACGGGTGAGAAAGTCTCATCGTAGTCAACACCTTGAACTTGTCAAAAACCTTTCACGGCAAGTCGATCTTTGTAGATAGTAACACTACCATCAGTGTATGTCTTCCTCTTGAAGATCCATTTATTTTCAATGGCTTGCCGATCATCAGGTAAGTCCACCAAAGTCCACACTTTGTTCTCATACATGAATCCTATCTCAGACTTCATGGCCTCAAGCCATTTATCGGAATCTGGGCTCATCATTGCTTCTTCATAGTTTGTAGGTTCGTCATGGTCTAGTAACATGACTTCCAGAACAGGATTACCGTACCACTCTAGTGCGGAACATGCTCTGTTGACCTACGAGATTCGGTAGTAACTTGATCTGAAGTTTCATGATCATTATCATTTTCTTCCTCTCTATTTGGTGTAGGCATCACGGGAATGGATTTCTCTGATGTGCAACTTTCCAATTCGAGTGAAGGTACAACTACCTCATCAAGTTCTAATTTCTTCCCACTCACTTATTTCAAGATAAAATCCTTCTCTAGAAAGGATCCATTCTTAGCAACAAAGATCTTGCCTTTGGATCTGTGACAGAAGGTGTACCCAACAGTTTATTTTGGGTATCCTATGAAGACGCACTTCTCCGATTTGGGTTCGAGCTTATGAGGCTTGTTGGGGATATTACTACTGGATGTAAACCGGTCAGGGGTAACCGGATTAACTTTATGAAGATTAGAAGCCCATGAAGATGTAAGAATGATGGCGCTTTATGAAGGCCCAAGGCCCAGAGGTGAGTTAAGGCCTGTAGATGTAAACTGACCTTATTATGTAACTTGGATTGTAAGATAGGAAGAGTAGAGACCGAACCAGATACGTTTATGATCCGGCTTCGGGATTCTGTAAAACGGCGGGCGTCAACCTATGTATATAAAGGGACGACCCGACAGCGGTTCAGGGACGACAGACAACAACTCGAGAGCTAGACAAAGCGGATTCGCTCCCTGGCCTTCGAAACCCTAGCAATACCAATCACAACTAGACGTAGGCTTTTACCTTCATCGAAGGGGCTGAACTAGTATAAACTCCCCGCGTCCCCTTGTCCGGTTTAACCCCTTTAAGCTAACCCGTTGCGATGGCTCCACGACTAAGTCCTTTCACAAGGACATCTGCCGTGACAAACCCACGACAGTTGGCGCCCACCGTGGGGCTATCGCACGATGGTTTCGAGTTCTTGAAGGGCAGCTTTGATGGACTCAAGGGATACGCTGTGGGCCGAATGACGAAGAGCCGTCGCGGCAAGCTCTACATGGACAATGCAGGATGGGATCTCGAGGCCGATTCAATCGAATACAGGTACCAGGTCCCCTTTGGTGGGATTGACATCTTCATCGGCAAGATTGGCGAACCGGCCCCTGAGCCGGACATCTGCACCGACATCATCGAGACGGCTCAGCGTGCAAGCCCTTCGCCGGTTCGGCCCGTGGAAAAGCATGTCTTCGTAGGCGTCATCCATGGGGCGGAATACGAGGACAAACCGGCATCCGATGGAGAAACCGTTGTCTGCTCCGACGACGAGTCTTCTGGAGAGACCGAATCGCTCTATCAGTTGCAGGATGGCCGGATTAGCGGAGGATCCGAGGGCAACAGTATTCCGGATTCCCCAGATCTGCCAAACTGGGCCGCTATCTTCATGGCCGGTACATAGTCGGCGCCTCATTCATCAGCTGTCACAGCAATACTCTCCGGTTCAACAACAGCCACACCGGCAGGGGCAGGAAGCTATGCGCCGCCTCTGGCTCAAGTCATGTCTGACTTGTTCGATGCTTTGGCAACATTGATGGCCGCAGAGGTGGATGCAGCAGCCCGGGATCAGCACAACGCGGAGATTGCAAAAGTGAAGGATCATATAGCTCAGGCCAAAGCGGACCTAGCGGTAGAGACCGCCAGGATGGCTACAGAATGGGCCGAGTTGGAAGCTCAGGCCTACCGGATTAGGCTAGATCAAAACGCTTCCGAAGAAGTCATGAGAAGAAGGTACCGATCGCATCTCCCGTCGGGTTACGAGCCATGAAATCTCTTCAATACGCCAGGAGCAGGAACTAGTAACCAGCCAATATTAAACCGGACGGAGGTACCAGGAACAGGAGCGCCAGTTCAACCGCACACGATGGACCCGCCTCGTCAGAACAATGTTGTGCCACAGTATGTACCAACACCTCCCGGGCATTACTCCAACCCGTTGGACAACATTGTGGCCGCCGTTTCATGCTTGGCAACCCTCCCAATCGACAGCGAATCAGCAGTTGCAATTGAGGCACGTCGGGCCAGAGATCTCCTGCAAACAGCGCTAAATCAGCAGCAGGCATATTCACACAGTCGTGAGAGGATTCATTCCACTCCCCGTCCAAGCCGGAGCTATAGCAGACACGTTGAGGATGAACCAGCCGTGTCAAGCAGTGCACGTCGCCGTAATTCGCCGCGAGGACACAACCCAGCAGGGGGAGGTGCTAATGCGCAGGATGTGGTAGACCATGGCTGCGTGAGTCGAGAGGCCGAGTTAGCAGCTCTGCATGGAGCCCGTCAAACTACTCCGGTTCACCCTACCGCTTCAGTGGAGCCAGGTGTGGTGTTCAGTTCCTTAGGGGTGTCGTGTCTTACTCCCGCTTTGCGTAATGTGAGACTGCCCAAGGATTTTAAAGGACCTCGTAAGGTGCCCAATTATACCGCCGATCTACAGCCAGAAGCATGGATTGAAAGCTACGAGATGGAAATGGAGATGATAGATGTGGATGAAGCGGTATGTGCTAAATACTTTACCATGATGTTGGAAGGAACAGCTCGTACTTGGTTGAAGAGCTTACCAACTAACTCTGTCGGATCATGGGCTGAACTGAAGCACCGGTTTATCCAGAACTTCAAAGATACTTGTAAGCAGCCCATGTCAATTGTGGATCTGGCCGCTTGTGTCCAAGAGGAGGGGGAGTCCACGACCCATCGGGTCAAGCGAGTCTCAGCGATTTTGCATTCATCGGATCGTATCAATGCGGATACCGTAGTACTAACGTTGGAAGGCAATTGCCATTTTCTGCCACTCAAATAGAAGTTAGGAAGGCTCAAACGTCACTGTAATGATATGTCAATGCTTATGGCCGCTTTGGTTAAGTACGCTGATTCAGATAATACCAAAGACCCTGACTCAGAGGAGGACAAATCGGGGAAAGGGAAAAAGAACGGCAACGCCAAGGGTCAGCAACATAATCCGGCAGGCCATGGGAACAGTGGTAAGCGCAAAGCAGATAACAGCTTGGGCTTTGTCACTAACACCAATGCTCAGGAGAATGGCCAGCTCCGTAAGGGCAAGCAGCCCCAGAGGGGCGGAGGTTCAGGACCCAATTTGGAGCGCCTGTTAAGTCAACCCTGTCCAAAGCATGGATCAAAGGAGAAGCCGGCGTTGCATCTTTGGAAGGATTGTTATATCATGTGAGATTTCAAGAACTCCAATATGTTCCAGTATGATAATGGTCCGCCTGGCAGTTCAAGAGGTGGTTTCCACGGGCCGAGTTATGGAGGTGGCAGTTCCGGTTCAGGATTTCAGGGTAATCAAACCGGACACATCAATCAAGGGCACCAAGGCAACCAGGGAGGTTACAACCATCAGGGGAACCAGCAGCAGCAGCAATCGGGTTATCAGAGCAATCCTAAGCAGCTAAATAGTGGGAAATATCATGTCTTCACCACTAGCTTGTGTAAGCGTGATCAGAAGCTTCACAAGAGGGCAGTAAACTTTGTTGAACCGGCGGTGCCTCAGTATTTACGCTGGTCTGAGCAACCCATTTTGTGGAGTAGAGAGGATCACCCGCCCCGGGTTGACAATCCGGGTCACTTGGCTTAGTGGTGGCCCTTCAAGTTGGGGGATACAAGTTCACTAAGGTACTCATGGACGGGGGAAGTAGTATCAACATTCTATATTATGATACATTCTGTATGGGGTTGACAGATAAGAATCTTAAACCGTCAAATACCATTTTTCATGGTGTGGTGCCTGGCAAGTCTGCATATCTAGTGGGCAAGATAGCCTTAGAGGTGGCTTTTGGAGATGATTATGATTCAAGGTCAGAAACATTGACTTTTGAGGTGGTGAAAATCAAAAGTCAATACCACGCTTTGTTCGGGTAGCCGGCTTATGCTAAATTTATGGCGAGGCCGTGTTATGTCTATCTACAGCTTAAGATGCTAGGTCATAAGGGGACTATCATAGTACATGGGAGCAGAAAGATCGCTTTGGATTGTGAGGAAGGTGATGCGGCTTATGCTGAGTCGGTTTGTGCCACGGAGGAGCTGAGGTTCTATAAGGAGCAAGTTGATCCGGCAGATATGACCTATTTGAAGAAGCCAACTACGGAACATGATCCGGCGTTGAAATTCAAATCGGCCACAGACACTAAGATGATTGATTTTGTTCCTGGCGATTCATCCAAGCAGTTCAGCATCAGTGCTAACTTGGATCCCAAATAGGAAAGCGCGCTCATCGAGTTCATCCGTGAGAACCGGGACATCTTTGCATGGAAACCTTCTGACATGCTAGGTGTACCGAGGGAACTCGTTGAGCACACACTTAACATTGATCCTAAGTTTAAACCGGTCCGACAGTTTCTTCGCCGCTTCAATGAATAAAGGCGCAAGGCTATTGGTGATGAGGTAGCTCGATTGTTGGCCGCATGGTTTATCGTGGAAGTCTTTCACCCAGAGTGGTTGGCTAATCCGGTGCTGGTTCTTAAGAAAAACGGCACTTGGCGTATGTGTGTGGATTACACAGATTTGAACAAGGCTTGTCCTGCAGACCCCTTTGCCCTCCCTCGTATTGATCAGATCATTGATGCTACGGTGGGTTGTGACCGTTTGTGTTTTCCAAATGCTTACTCTGGTTATCATCAGATCAAAATGGCAGTTAAGGACCAGGAGAAGACAGCTTTCATCACTCCCTTTGGAGCCTTCTACTATGTCTCCATGCCCTTTGGGCTCAAGAGCGCCCAGGCGACTTATCAACGCTGTGTTCAGAATTGTCTTCATAAGCAGATTGGGCGCAATGTTCATGCATATGTGGATGATATTGTGATAAAATCCAGAAAGGAGGAGACGTTGATAGATGACTTGAGAGAAACCTTTGACAACCTCCGGGTTTACAAGATGATGCTCAATCCGGAGAAGTGTGTCTTTGGTGTTCCGGCAGGCAAACTCTTGGGTTTTCTGGTGTCAAATAGAGGCATTGAGGCTAATCCGGAAAAAAAAATCAGCAATTACATCTTTGGCTAAACCGGCGTGTATCAATGACGTTCAATGTCTGGCCGGCCGGATTGCGGCTTTGAGCCGGTTTATCAGTCGTCTTGGGGAGAAGGCTATCCCTTTATATCAGATGCTCAAAAAACAGATAACTTTGTCTGGAGCGAGGCAGCTGATAAAGCGTTCGAGGATCTGAAGAGGCAGTTAGCTGAACCGCCTGTGCTTGCAGCACCAATCGATAAGGAGTTGTTATTGCTATATGTGTCTGCTAATGCCCGAGCTGTTAGCATGGCTATTATGGTGGAGCGCAAGGAAGCTGGCAAGGAATATCTGGTTCTACGGCCGGTTTATTATATTAGTTAGGTGCTCATTGAGTCAAAGCAGAGGTATCCACATTGGCAGAAACTGGTGTATGGAGTGTTTATGTCAAGCCGGAAGCTTAAACACTATTTTCAAGGTCATCCTATCACAGTGGTCAGTTCAGCCCCTCTGGGAGATATCATTCAAAACAGAGAAGCAACAGGCCGGATTGCCAAATGGGCTATTGATCTTGGACCTCACGGGCTCAAATACATACCTCGCACAGCGATAAAATCCCAAGCACTCGTAGACTTCATCAATGATTGGATGGAGTTGCAGGCACCAGAGGAAAAACCAGATAACACGTACTGGACTATTCACTTTGATGGATCCAGACAGTTGGAGTGCTCGGGGGCTGGAGTCATACTAACTTCCCCACGAGGTGACAAGTTTTGTTATGTCCTCCGTTTAATGTTCCCTTGTACTAACAATGCAGCTGAATATGAGGCCTTACTCCATATTCTTCGGATGGCTAAGGAGATGAACTTAAGCCGGGTTAAGTGCTTCGGGGATTCAGATCTGGTGGCTTAACAGGTGTCTGGTACTTGGGATTCTAAAGACCCGCTAATGGCTGCATATCGGCGAGAGGTGGATACAGTGTTTGTCACTTCAAGGGTTATCAGGTGGACCATATAGACCGGCGAAAGAATGAAGCGGCGGACGCTTTAAGTCGCCTTGGTTCTCAGAGTAAACCGGTTCCACCCAATGTCCTTCTTGACGTATTGCATAATCCGTCAGTCAAGGTACCAACAGAGGAAGAGTTGGCTATTCCTGATCCGGAGGCTCAATTGGTGGCGGCTTGCATGTCATACCGGATTGGACAATCCCGTATCTGGCTTACATGAACCGGGGCGAGTTATCGGACGATGAAACCTTGGCCCGACAGATAATTCGGTGTTCCAAGTCCATGACAATACTCAACGGGGGGTTACATCGTTACAGCGTTTCAGGAGCAATTCAGCGTTGTGTCTCTCCTCAAGAGGGTTGTGAGATTTTGCGAGAAATCCATGAAGGGGATTGTGGTCACCATGCCGGTTCAAAGTCTTTGGTTGCTAAAGCTTTTCGCCACGGTTTTTACTGGTTAACAGCTCATGCTGATGCGGAGGATTTGGTCAAGAGATGTGACGGTTGTCAAAAATTCGCACGTCGTGCTCACATTCCGGCTCAAGAGTTGAGGATGATTCCAATAAATTGGCCGTTTGTGACTTGGGGGCTCGATATGGTTGACCCTTCAAGTGATCCAAGGACAAAATGACCCACTTGTTAGTGGCAGTTGATAAATTCACCAAATGGGTGGAAGCAAAGCCAGTCAGTAAGTGTGATGTGGCCACGGCGGTTCAATTCATCAAAAAGGTGATATTCCGGTTTGGCTTTCCACACAGTATTATAACTGATAATGGTACTAATCTGTCAAAGGGAGAGATGGAGGAGTTCTGCCAACGTGAGCACATCCGGCTTGATATAGCATCAGTGTCTCACCCCCAATCTAATGGTCAAGCAGAGAGGGCAAATCAAGAAATTTTGAGAGGTATTAAACCCCGGCTTATGGTTCCTTTGAAGTGGACAACGGGTTGTTGGGTGGAGGAATTACCTTTTGTGTTATGGAGCATCAACACCACGCCTAACAGATCGATGGATTACACACCTTTCTTCCTGGTTTATGGAGCGGAGGTGGTTCTCCCTAGTGACATCTGTCAGGACTCGCCCCATGTGGCAGCTTATGTTGAAGCGGATAACGAGACAGCTCGTCAAGATTCTCTGGACCTGTTAGATGAGGAGCATGATCTTGCAGCAGCACGTTTGGCGATTTATCAACAAGATCTCCGATGTTATCACGGCCGCCGGGTTAAGACCAGAACCTTTCAAGAGGGTGATTTGGTGCTCCGGCTCATCCAGGATCAAACTGATATGCACAAATTATCCCTACCTTGGGAAGGACCTTTTGTGGTCAGCAAGAATCTGCACAACGGGTCATATTACCTCATTGATGTTCGAGAGCACCAAGACTCACGTAAATCGGAGGAAGAGACCAAGCGGCCGTGGAACATAGCTCTTCTTCGGCCTTACTATACTTGAGCCATAGGCTCTTCATATGTACATATCTATGATGATGTATATATTATATAATAAACCGGAGCCTCCATTAAAGCGGGATCTCTGTTCTTTTTACATCATGTGTGTGCTTACAAGAGTTTCTACTGACAAAGCGGAGTTTTTTGTTAAACCGGTCCCTACAGCTGCACGGATACAAAGAAAATCACTAGGGGGCTTGGTCATATTTGAACCATAGCTACACCTCTTGATTGGTTTAAAACCACAAAGGGATATCACCAAGGGGCTTGGTTGTTATCATACCATAGCTACACCTCTTGATAGGCGTTTAGCCACAAAGGAAATTATGTGGGGCCAAAGAGAGTGTTGCACAAAGCACAAACTCAAACATGGGCACCCACTGAGCACAACTCACAAAGTTACTTGGGGGCTCTTTGTGCAAAGCAACAAAGAGTTTGAAAGGACCCTTGTAATTGGCTATCAAGCCACGGCTTGGAAGCCTGGTGTATTCACTTAAAACCCCGGGTTAACCTGCCTTCATCAAGTAAGCCACTCCTGTCCAGGTAATCCTGGTATGACCCGCCGAATGTTTGACAAGTCAATCTTATATAGCCCTGAACTTGTCAAAGTTAAAACGACGATTGGTTAATTGGAGGCCCATCTTAAAAGGCATTCTCAAATGGTTTAACTCAGAGGCCTGGCAGCCCATGAAAAGCCTTGATTTGGAGCCTGGCAGCTCGTGAAAAGCCTTGCATATTTCTTTTTTGACTCTTATTTGTTAAGTCTTTTGACTTTATAGAGGTTGATAATATTTTATGATAAACCGGTGTCCTTGACCCGGCTTGGCTCTCAACTACAAGTTGTCAGTACACGATCAGTTATAAACCGATGTTTGTTACCCCGGTCTGGTTTTGACTAACAAGTCGCCAGTGTTATAAGGAAAACCCAGTGTTTATTCTATACCGGTGCGGTTTATTATCATAATCCGGCGAATTAAGGACGGAGTTATCACTGCTCCGGATTGGTGTTTACACCTTTACCATACAAGCAGTTGGTCAGCCCACGAGGTATGTTACACATGTTATTTTTATATACAAACTTTGATTATACATCCAAGTATTGTCTATTCTTGGGCATCATGACCCGTCCAGTGGTAAACCACTAGGACACATTTCACGTTCTTGTATCCAGGAACACAATTCATATGGGTTAAGCATAAATAGATCCCAAAAGGTGGAGCAAGTTTTCACATTATCAAAGCGTCACAAAACATGCTTGATGGCATGACAGATAAAGGAGTTTTTGCTATCCTATTACATGAAGCTTTCAAACGGCTCCAATTGCATAGTTGTTTTTAAGCATTGGCACACAATAGCTGGTAAACCGATGGCCGGTTTAAGATGCTTTGTCTGGACGGTTTGATGGTTGAGTGTCAGTTGGTGCGATCACTTATTCTTCATCCCTCCCCAGACGCTGGAAATCAACCGTCAACCAATCGATTCCAATTAACGCTTGAAACACAGCTTCTTCGTGGATAAGGCTGGAAGGGTTAATATCAGGAGCGTATGTATGCTTATGAATTGGAGGTACAAGTTCTTCGACTTCATGGATTTCGGCAGGCTATCTCTTCCCTTCAGCGTCATAAGCCGGTTGGAAATGATACAAGTCTGTGTCCTCTGCCAGTTTGCTGGCTACTGGCCGCATTTCTTTGGTTAGCCTTCGAAGGTCATCATTGTCGAAGTCTGAAACGTCCTCCTTTACACCGGGGTATCCTTTAATGATGTCCTCCGCTTTAAGGTCTGGAATCCATGCTTTGGATCGGATTAGTGCGGTTAATGCGCCTGCTCTTACAGCTGCCTTCTTCAGTTCGGCAATCCGGGTTGGTAACATGGCCAGCTTCTCAAGAGTTTCCTTTATCAATGAGGGTGCCGGTTTATTATAAGCCGCCGTGCAAATAGCCCGGTGGGACCCAGAGTACAACTGTTCAATCAGAGTATACGCCGCTTTAAGCTTCATTCGCATATCTGTGCCCAGATGAGCAATGCGAGTGCCTGTGACGGTTTAAAATCAGTGTTCTGATCAATAATAAGGTTCCATGAATTGGACAACCTGCACAAGGAGATACTTACCAAAGACAGTGGAAGTCATGGTGTTGATTTGCCGTTTCAAACCAGCTACTTCATCTACAACTGGTTTCAGGGCTGCTTCGGCATCCTCAGCTCTTTTGGTTAAACCAGCTTTCTCGGTTTCCCAATCAGCACGATCTTTGTTAAAAGATTCTTTCAGCTTTTCCATCGCTGCCAGGGCTTTGGTCAGCTCCTCTTTAGCTTTTGCAGCTTCTGTTTGTTGGGACTTCACATTCTCTTGCAAATCAGCGGCTCGGGCATCTCTATTGCTTAGTTCGGCCTACAACAATGAAGAAATGTCAAACAATAGGATATATATTTTTTCTAAAGTACAAAGCGTATAACAAGTTATACACTTCGTACTTAGGGGCTAATGCCTATTTGCTCTGATTCACTACATATTTTATAAAGTCTCCAGAACAATGCAAGCATTATCCTTGACACTTGGGGGCTAATGTACATCTGTTCAAAACGGATGCATGGATTTAAGCCCGGATTACCTTGCAAAGCTAAACCGGCCTTTGGGGGCTACGCTGAGGAAAGCTATATCATCATATTAGTAAAACATCAGTCTTGGTTTTTTACTAAGGACCTACATTTTGAGGGTCAGTGGGAGAGATTTAAAGTATTACAAAGATCCGGTTCACGATTATCATCATAAAACGGCCCTTGGGGGCTACTTGGGCTGGCATTTCAACTTTGGAATCAACAAGTAAAGGGAGATGAAAGTACCTCATAGCGCTCCTTCATCAAATTCACCAAACCAGCTTCATAGTCGCGGTTTGAGTGCAGACGGTTTAAGAAACCGGAGTGAAGCTCTTCAGCATTGAGATGGGCATAACTTGATAAATCAGTACTCCATTTGCCTTTTTCCCTAGCAGCATGCTCTTCTTTGGCACTATGTTGGGCCAAGATTAAGGGATGGCCAGGAGAGCTGTGGCCTATGCTAGTAACGATAAAATCATCTCCTTGGCCTTCAGTGGTTTTTGCGGGTGAGGACGGAGTTTCAGTATCTTTCATCGGACTAGCCCGGTTTGGAGCTGCCGGTTCAGTGTCAGGCACGGCAGGGTCAGCTTCTGGTGGTTCATCGGTATCCCGATCTTGAAGGGGCGGTTCCTCAAAGGCAGCTTCAGGATGAGGACCTTCCGGTTCACGAGTTTGGTCCGGTTCACCTCTCTGCTCTTCTTCAAAAACTGCCTGGTCCTCTGACGGATTGTTGACCCGAGCTTTCTTGCTGGGTCTGGCTTTGGCTCTGCAAATAAATTTAAAGAGGGTTAGCATCTTATTCAAGATTTGTAATGCATTGGAAGAAGGAGTTTGAAAACTTACCCAGCCACAGTTTTTAGAGGAGGGAGTTGAGTTGTTGTCGACTCGCCAGAGGATGAGGGAGGTGTCACCTGATAATTTGAATCGGACAGATTAAGAGGTTGTTTGAAATAACCTGCCTTGGGATAACAATGGTCAGAAGTGGAAGAGACCTCAGACCGGCGCTTCCGAGATGGGCTATCAGGTAAACCGGCCGAAGTGACATGTTGGCCACTGTGCCGGGTTGTCCGGCGAGCATCATGCTACTGTGTCTTCAAAATAAATGTTGGGTCCAAGTAAGCAAGAGGATGAGAAAAGCTTACTTTCCGGACTGCTTGACGGGTTTTTTGTCTTGGCATAGAGTCTGAACCGGAGGAAAGGGTAATTACCTCTACATCATCAGCTTGGCTGCCTTCCACGTCCTCCTGATAAAGATCATTGTTAATGAGGTGCATGAAAAGGGAGCCAAGTGAGTCAAGTTCTACCTCAACTTTTGGATCATCAGCATCGTCATCAAGTTCCATGTTGATCCGGTCAGCTATTTTCCGCTTTGAGGTCTGCTTGACAACTTTGGTTTTGGGACGAGATGGTTTGACCGCTTTATCCCCGGTTGGCTTCACTGCTTTATCTACGGATTTCCACTTCCAGAAGGGATCATCACCCTATACATACATACATAGAAGAAGGGTTACAAGTTGAACAAATTAAAGATATCAAAGTTGAAAAGGAAGTATAGTGCTTACAGCAGGCGGCTTGTTCTTAGTATAGAAGGGGCTCAAGCCGGTTTGACTACAGACTGATTCCGACTCATTCAAAATCTTATTTACGCTTTTAGTGACCTCTTCATCGGTCACCTGAATGTTGCAATGGCGTTGAGGGTCTTCAACATCACCGGTGTACTCACACATTAAATCGGGCGCCGGCTTAGCGGCAAGACGCTCCAAGATATCCAACAGTGCACGAAATCAACGCCTGTTAAACCATTGGCCATAAAAGCCTGGAGCTTGGCGAGTTGAGGGGCATATTTGGCCCGTTCTACGGAACTTAAGCGTTGCGACATTGGATGGGTGTTGGAAAGCCGGTGATCACGATAGCCTGGGAGGGGATTCTCATCTTCAGGAGAAGTATCTCTGCAGTAAAACCAAGTCTGGTTCCATTCCTTAGGGTGGCTGTGCAGTTGGGCATGAGCAAATTCAACTTCCTTCCGCTTCTGGATTGAGACACCACCAAGTTCAGTATTGGGGCCATTTACAAATTTTGTACGCTAGTTTAGATGAAAGAAGTCCCGGAACAGTTCGGCGGTCGGTTCTTCTTGTAAATACACTTCACAGAAGACCTGGAAGTTGCATAGATTGGACATCGAGTTGGGTCCGATGTCTTGAGGATGGAGTTGGAAACTGGCAAGCACATCTCGGTAGAACTTTGACCCTGGTGGTTTGAAACCACGGCCTATGTGGTCGACAAAGACCACAACCTCGCCCTGCCTTGGGGTTGGAGGATTTTCTGCTCCTGGAACTCACCATTTAATTTCAGTTTTGTTTGGCAAGGTGCCGATGCTCACCATTCCGTTCAACTGTTCCTCGGTGACCCGGGAACGAGCCCAGTTGCAAGCGGCTAATTGCTTGGCCATTGTGGAACAAAAAGCTGGAAAAGAAATGTCGGTTTACAAATCATTCATGATGACATGCAAGATGCAATGGAATAAAAAATATACCGATATGTGAAATTGCATAAACCGAAGATCAATGCAATAATGGATAACAAGGCAATATCGGAACAAGGGTATACAGACACTGTCAAACCGGAGTCTAACAATTGAGGTAAAAGGCTCCTCCGATTTACCAGAGGGCTAATGGTATAGATTGTTTATACAAAGGTAAATCGCCGAACGTGATAAGAGGGTATAGATCTAAGGCAAAAACGACTAAGTAAGGCAAAACAAGTTTCACAGGATCACATTGGAATTTTGGATCTACAAAAGATAGAAAGGCAAAAATATTTTGACCTAAAAAGGGTATGACCCAAAACAGTTTATGAAGGACTAGATCAGTTTTTGCGCATAAGGATTTGTGGTGGTAACAGAAGATTAGCCGCGGCACGAGATACGTCAAGCATGAAGTGTCCATCTATAGACTAAGGAGGAACAAGGAAGAACGACATCGAAGCATTAATGAACTTCAGAGAACTACGAAGAACAAGGAAACCCTAGACAGATCTACAAGGGGGGAAAGAAAAAGACTTACAGTGATTGTTAAAGCAATGGAGGAACGCCGCAGTTCTCTGGTAATGGTCAGGTTGATGCACCAGCCTTTATCGAAATAGAGGAGAAGCTCGGTGATGGCGGCGGCGCTCAGGGGAAGAGGGGTAGCGAGGAGGAAGAAGCGAAGGAGATGAAGGGGAAAATAATAAGGACTCATGGCCCTATTTATAGGGCGACGTGATAAAGCGACAAGTGCGGGAATCGAGGAGCTCAAAAATGGATAGTTAACAATGATGTCGCCTCGATGAGTGGATATGCACTAATGAAGGGAATCTTCAGCCTCAACGGATAGATGACGTCAGGACGGTTTATCATGATCCTGGAGTATGACGTCACGGCGGTTTACAAAATCAAGGTGAAGATGCAAAGGAGGAGTTTTTTCTAAGTACTGAAGATTGACATGAGCAAGTTCAAACCAATCTGGGGCCTAATGTTGGGGATATTACTACTGGATGTAAACTGGTCAGGGGTAACCGGATTAACTTTATGAAGATTAGAAGCCCATGAAGATGTAAGAATGATGGCGCTTTATGAAGGCCCAAGGCCCAGAGGTGAGTTAAGGCTTGTAGATGTAAACCGACCTTATTATGTAACTTGCATTGTAAGATAGGAAGAGTAGAGACCGAACCGGACACGTTTATGATCCGGCTTCGGGATTCTGTAAACCGGCGGGCGTCAACCTATGTACAAAAAGGGACGACCCGGCAGCGGTTCAGGGACGACAGACAACAACTCGAGAGCCAGACAAAGTGGATTCGCTCCCTGGCCTTTGAAACCCTAGCAATACCAATCACAACTATACGTAGGCTTTTACCTTCATCGAAGGGGCCGAACTAGTATAAACTCCCTGCGTCCCCTTGTCCGGTTTAACCCCTTTAAGCTAACCCATTGCGATGGCTCCACGACTAAGTCCTTTCACAAGGACATCTGCCGTGACAAACCCACGACAAGGCTGAAGCTTTTTCACATAAGCATCGCAACCCCAAACATTAAAAAATGACAGCTTAGGTTTCTTGCCAAACCATAGTTCATATGATGTTGTCTCAACGGATTTAGACGGTGCCATATTTAACGTGAATGCAACTGTCTCTAATGCATGACCCCAAAATGATAGTGGTAAATCGGTAAGATACATCATATATCACACCATATCTAATAAAGTATGGTTAAGATGTTCGAACACACCATTACGCTGTGGTGTTCTAGGTGGCGTGAGTTGTGAAACTATTCCACATTGTTTTAAATGAAGGCCAAACTCATAACTCAAATATTTGCCTCCGCGATCAGATAGTAGAAACTTTATTTTCTTGCTACAATGATTCTCCACTTCACTCTGAAATTCTTTGAACTATTCAAATGTTTCAGACTTGTGTTTCATTAAGTAGATATACCCATATCTGCTCAAATCATCTGTGAAGGTCGGAAAAATAACGATACACGCCGCGTCCTCAACATTCTTTGGACCGCATACATCAGTATGTATTATTTCGAAATTAAGTCATTGGCTCACTCCATTGTTCTGGAGAATGAAGTTTTTAATCATCTTTCCCATGAGGCGTGGTTCGCAAGTATCAAATGATTCATAATCAAGTGATTTCAAAAGTCCATCTGTATGGAGTTTCATCATGCGCTTTACACCAATATGACCTAAACGGTAGCACCACAAATAAGTTCCACTATCATTATCAACTTTGCATCTTTTGGCATCAATATTATGAATATGTGTGTCACTACAATCGAGATTCAATAAACCATTTATACTGGGTGTATGACCATAGAAGGTTTTATTCATGTAAACAGAAGAACAATTATTATTTGACTTAAATGAATAAACGTATTGCAATAAACATGATCCAATCATATTCATGCTCAACGCAAACATCAAGTAACATTTATTTAGTTCAACACTAATCTCGAAGGTACAGGGAGTGTGCGATGGTGATCTTATCAACCTAGCTTGGAATCACTTCCGACACACATCGTCACCTCGCCCTTAACCAGTCTTTCTTCATTTTGCAACTCCTGTTTTGAGTTACTAATCTTAGCAACTGAACCGGTATCAAATACCCAGGGGCTACTATGAACACTTGTAAAGTACACATCAAAAACATGTATATCAAATATACCTTGGTTCACTTTTCCATCCTTCTTATCCGCCAAGTATTTGGGGCAGTTCCAGTTCTAGTGACCATTCCCTTTGCAGTAGAAGCACTTAGTTTCAGGCTTAGGTCCAGCTTTGGTATTCTTCACGGGAGTGACAACTTGCTTGCCATTCTTTTTGAAGTTCCCTTTCTTTCTCTTGCCCTTTTTCTTGAAACTAGTGGTCTTGTTAACCATCAACACTTGATGATCTTTCTTGATTTCTACCTTTGCCAATTTCAGCATCACGAAGAGCTCGGGAATCATTTTCATCATCCCTTGCATTTTATAGTTCATCACGAAGTTCTAGTATCTTGGTGATAGTGACTAGAGAACTTTGTCAATCACTAAATTATCTAGAAGATTAACTCCCACTTGATTCAAGTGATTGTAGTACCCAGACATTCTGAGCACATGCTCACTAGCTGAGCTATTCTCCTCCATATTGTAGGCAAAGTATTTGCCAAAGGTCTCATACCTCTCGACATGGGCATGAGTCTGAAATACCAATTTCAGCTCTTGGAACATCGCATATGCTCCGTGGCGTTCAAAACCTTTTTGAAGTCCCAGTTCTAAGTCGTAAAGCATGGTGCACTAAACTATCAAGTAGTCATCATACCGAGCTTGTCAAATGTTCATAACGTCTACATCAGCTCCTGCAACGGGTCTGTCACCTAGCGGTGCATCAAGGACATAATTCTTCTGTGCAGCAATGAGGATAATCCTCAGATCACGGACCCAGTACGCATTATTGCTACTATCATCTTTCAACTTAGTTTTCTCTGGGAACATATCAAAAATAAAACAGGGGAGCTATATGCGAGCTATTGATCTACAACACAGATATGCAAATACTATCAGGACTAAGTTCATGATAAATTAAGTTCAATTAATCATATTACTTAAGAACTCCCACTTAGATAGACATCCCTCGAGTCATCTAAATGATCATGTGATCCAAATCAACTAAACCATGTCCGATCATCACGTGAGATGGAGTAGTCTTCAATGGTGCACATCTCTATGTTGATCATATCTACTATATGATTCACGATCGACCTTTCGGTCTCCAGTGTTTCGAGGCCATGTCTGTACATGCTAGGCTCGTCAAGTTCAACCAGAGTATTCCGCATGTGCAAAACTGTCTCGCACCCGTTGTATGTGAACATAGAGCCTATCACAGCCAATCATCACGTGGTGTCTCAGCACAACGAACTGTCGCAACGGTGCATACTCAGGGAGAACACGTATACCTTGAAATTTTAGTAAGGGGTTAACTTATAATGCTACTACCGTACTAAGCAAAATAAGATGCATAAAAGATAAACATCACATGCAATGAAGATCAGGGACTCACGGGAAGATATCACAACACAACTCTAGACACATATTAAAATAATACAAGCCTTATATTACAAGCCAGGGGCCTCGAGGGCTCGAATACATCAGCTCGAATACACAAGAGTCAGCGGAAGCAACAATATCTGAGTACAGACATAAGTTAGACAATTATGCCTTAAGAAGGCTAGCACAAAAGCAACAACGATCGAAAAGGCAAGGCCTCCTGCCTGGGAGCCTCCTAACTACTCCAGGTCGTCAGCGGCCGTCACGTAGTAGTAGGCACCCTCGGGGTAGTAGTAGAAGTCGTCATCGAAGGTGGCGTCTGGTTCCTGGGCTCCACCATCTGGTTGCGACATCCGGAAAGGAAGGAAAAGGGAGAAAAAAGAAAGCAACGCAACCGTGAGTACTCATATGAAGTACTCAGCAAGCAAGGATCTACACTACATATGCAACAGTATCAAAGGAAGGGTTGTATATGTGGACTGGGCTGCAGAAATGCCAGAATAGAGAAAAAGCCTAGTCCTATCGACGACTAGCATCTTCAGAGGTCTTGCAGCATTAGAAGAGTGTAGATTAGCATAATGTAAAGTAGTAGTAGTGTCATCAACCTTGCTCAGAGATCCTTCCTTGATTCCCTGCGAGAAAGCAATCCCAGAGCCATACTATCCATTTCTCATCTCAAGTATCCAGTTCTAGTTGTATCGATCGGGATACAACTCCGAGTGTCAGTTACCGTAGGGCAGGCTATCGATAGATGTTTTCTTCCCTATGGGGGTGCACCAACTTACCCACCACGCTTAATTAACTCCGGCCAGACACACTTTACTGGGTCATGCCCGGCCTCGGCCAAACGATATGCCGCAACCCGACCGAAAACTTAACAGATAGGTCAGCACGCCAGACTAACCTATGCGCCCAGGGGTTTTGGGCCTTCGCCTCGGGGACTCCTGTGCATTGCGAATGCGCCCAGAAGCAGACCTAGCCCCCTTAATACAAGTGCGAGCTTAACCAGTCCAATCCGGCGCGCGCCGCTCCTCGCTGACGTCAATTAAGCTTCAGCTGATGTATACGACGCAGAACGCCCATACTATGCACATGTGATGGTTAGTGCTATCAGGCCAGAGGCCCCTCAGATCAAATATCCAAATCGTAGTGGATTAGTAACGCGCAGTAACAAGCAGAGACTCACGAAATATGTGACCCCGTCGCCCCATCTCGAGGACTTGCGGCAAGGGCTAAGAATGCCCGGCCATGCCTCGTAATTATCTCATGGGCACCCTCTAGGTCAACCCGACTCCTCATCACCCGTCTTTAGTAACATGGTTCAGTGTAAAGTCATAGTAACCATAGTAACCGTGTGTCTAACACCAAGGGGGAAACCTGAGGAATCACCCTCGACGGATTCCCACTTGATGTAACCATCAAGGTGGACTTGGACGAATCACCCTCGTTGGTCCACACTTGAGGGGTTGCACGATAGAGTCATTATCGGGAGTGGTCAAGGAGGAATCACCCTCGATGGCCACGACCGAATAGCTACACTACAGGGTTAACATCAAAAGTGCTAAATGAGGTATCACCCTCGGCACTTGATAGTAACCCAGTAGTGTCGAGCAACTAAGGGGAAAGTGATGTGCGGTGCCGGGGCCTGGTCTTCGATCCTCTTGACCGGGTCTTCTGATAATCCAGCGGGGCCGTCGGACAAAGTGGGGGTCTTTGATGGTTCTCTACCCAGCCTATACTAAATAGTTTAGGATAAGCAGGTAGGTAACGATAGCAGATTACAATAAGACAGGCTATGCAGCAGAAATAGGATAACAGTAGTAGCAGCAGATTCTAATGCAAGCATAAGAGAGAAGGGAATGGGCGATATCGGAATGCTCAAGGGGGGTGACGGTGTCCTGGACTAGGGGGTACTCACCACGTCGTCTCCCGATCTATTAGATTGGGCCGAGGACCCCCGTGGCCGTATACTCATGGGCCAGTTCGGACGGCTGCCGCATACAAGGAAGATTCCACAAGACTTGGCGATCAAGATAAGGACTTCTCCCCACCGGCGTATTCGGCTAGGACTCTTGTTACCCTAGGCCTCTGGTGCATTATATAAACCGAGGCCAGGCTAGTGGATAGGCAATCAACTCCATATACAACAATCATACCATAGGCTAGCTTCTAGGGTTTAGCCTCCTTGATCTCGTGGTAGATCTACTCTTGTACTACCCATATCATCAATATTAATCAAGCAGGACGTAGGGTTTTACCTCCATCAAGAGGTCCCGAACCTGGGTAAAACATCATGTTCCCTGTCTCCTGTTACCATCCGGCCTAGACGCACAGTTCGGGACTCACTACCCGAGATCCGCCGGTTTTGACACCGACATTGGTGCTTTCATTGAGAGTTCCGCTGTGTGATCGACAAAAGGATCGATGGCTCGCCTGCAGATCAACTGTGACTTCGCGTCTTCGTCACTAGTTCGACTGGTCACCTTGGTTCGACCAAGAATTGCACCCCGTGTTCGGATCACCATGTTCGGACGAGGGCCTTCATCAAACATCAACTCTGATCTCTATTAAGATCATGGAGGAATCATCTATGGAGCTCGGGGGCTCAACGTCAACATTGCCCTCAAGCGACCGTGCTGTTTTTTTGGACAGCGAACTCGTATCTGTCACCACCACCTCCTCGAGTATCGCTTTGACGATCGCTTTGGTGGAATTGTGCGGAATTGAGTCTACAACAACCCTGGAAAATTTCGTCGAGTTCCGATGGAGGAATCTCTGGCAATCCACGATATACCGGAGCCCTGTCAAATCTGGACGGGAATTTGGATAAGTTTAGGGTGTGGTGTCCAGCTTCTAGCTCGGACGTCATTTGGAAGATCCAACCGTTGATCGGCTGCGGAATTCCTATATCTACCACCTCTCAAAATTTCGGCTCAATCCGGTCGTCCAAACTCCGGGAACCTTCCGATTAGTGCATCACTTTTCGGATCTGTTTTCCGCGCGAAAACGAATCCGACCCGAGTTCATCTTTTTTATGAACAGGATTTCGGACATCCCTTTTGAAGGAAGTTTTGTATGGGGTATTGTGTTTTGTTCCCGAACACATCCCACTAACTGTAAGATCTTTTGAACATGATCTTCAACATCATGCTGGTGTCAAACCAGTCCGGCAATATTACTCCACGGCTACCGACCTGCGCTAGACACGGCGTCACTTTGTTGAGCCGAGCTCAACTTCTTCGGATCATCATCTCGGCGAGCCGAACAAGAGTCCGGCATCGCGAAGGATAAATCATCACCAACATCGCCGCCCCACGGATTACACGGAGCGGGCATACCAGCGTCGCCGCACGGTCGCTTCATCAAGCCGGCATCGACCATGTCACAACCTGCATCAACAGGGCCGCACTATTGCTTCTTCAAGCTGGTATCCATCACGCCGACCTACTTCGACTCATCGGCTGGCGTTGAGGCTTCGACATCTCGGCTGGACCAGGGGCTTCACCATCTCTTCATCAACCTACTCCGGACAATTCGGCGTCACTAGCCGACCAGCTCCGTCACGTTAGCTGGACCGAGGGCTTTGCCTCGATGAGCCAACCTTTACCAGCATTGCCATGCCGTCGTTTTATCGCCCATCAGCCAATGGGTGTGCGGAGCGAGTCCCAATTTTGGGAATCGCCTTCCCTCGGATTGCTACAACAAGTAAACCAGGTGCTATTAATCCCAGTATTTTTTGCTTGTTTGGGTTTATTTTTCCCAAGGAATTATCACTCTGGTTTGTTCATGATATGTACACAGGTCTATCAAATGGTGACCGCATTAACGAGGGTCGCGTGGTGGTTCGATCAATTTCTGTACATAGTCCGGCGAATGCCGCATCCGGAGCTCGGACCGACCTGTGAATTCAGGCCTTGCCACGCCTTTACTATATCACGCCGACGCCCTACATCGACATTGACTTCGGCGCCAGGCCATATTTCTTTTATTACTCACTTTGCATAAATTATTTATTATGCAACGTTTTTTTAATTATCATTATTACTATTATCTCTGGTTGGCACTATTTTTTATGCACAGGAAAATGATTCGGGGACTTCAGCGTCACTCTGCCGGTCTGCATTGTCCGTACTATGTCACCACTTCAGCGTGTCGAGCTCACCGCTCCGCCACCTTGGGACCAGCTTGGGGGATGGAACCTTGCCCCGCATCAAGCTCGGATCGCGTCATCAATACCAAAAACATTAACCAGCTAAGTCGCTTTCATGCTCAAAGCTTTAATTTCTAATTTGTGCTCGGTTCGACCAAGCATTATACTTTTTTGGAAAAAAAGTTGCTTGTAAAAAATTTCCTTGTCCAAACTTTGTTTGTGACGCATAAATTCAAATACCCCGTTTACTTGGGGGCTTCCTTTATGAAGCTTTTCCTGATGCATATAATTATACTTGTACGGCTTCGTTCCTTGTTCGTGTATTACGCCACAATATGCACCATATTGACTTAAGCGATTTGCAAGCTGGGTTGCCTCGCTCCTGTGTTTACCCCTACGTTCCCGATTGTTCGGCTAGGGAGTAAAGGGAGCACCTCTGTGATTGTCACGATCGGGTCACCCGAGCCGGACCTCAGACTAGGTGAAGCCAAAAGCTAGCGCTCTTATAGTTATTCAATGATGGTCGGCACACAACGGAACTCATGAGTACAAAAAATCTATTGCACAAGTCTCATAATAACAATGAGCACCGAAGAAAGGTATCAGTGGGGGTACTATTTTCTTCGAACATGCTTCTTACTCTTCGCAGTAATATAGCATAAGTTCCCTGAGCGCGCTTTGTCTGTTACAGCCTTATGGCCTGGTTGCCTGGTTATTGGAAACACCATCGATATTCTCGACTGGTGGAGTACATAACACTTTTCGGTCCTTAACCGAAGAGGGAGAAGCCGACGGTCGGTTAAGACACATTTAAAGTTCGGTTGAACATAGATATGATATAAGTACTTCGGTACATGCAATCATTCTTCTACCCAAGTCACTTGGGGGCTCTTAAGTTTATTTGAGCCATTTTATAATAAGTGTTCTTCTTCTCAGTCGTTGCAAAGTTCTATTATTATTATTTATCATTCCTTTTTTCGACGCGAGTGTGCGGTCACTAGCCGGGGAGCCTAATTTCTCTCTCAAAGCCGCTAGAGTTTAGTTTGCTAAACTGGCCTGATGAGAAGTACTCCGCCCTCGGTATAGGAGGTTGAAGCCATAGGCTGACCCGCTCAAAGTCTTGAGATAGGATGTATCATGTTAAAGCACGACAGAAGCACTTCTTTTTTCTCAGACCAACTTTCGGATTGGCACCGAACACTTGATATTGTTCGGACATCATGTTTTTACTGACGTTTGTTGGTTTTCCAAGCTTTTTGGCACTTTTAAAACTATTTGTGCTTCTCCAGCATTAGTCTCGCAGTGCAACGCCGGACACCTTTAGGGATTCGGCAAAAACATTCTCAGATATTGCTATATATGCATCGGTTTTGAATTGTGTCTTCGGTCAATAGTTGGGTTGCCCGGCTCCTGCACTTGCTTCCTACGTTCCGTTTTGTTCGGCTAGGCGTGCAAAGGGAGAACCACTGCGATTGTGCTTCCAGCTCACAAGGTTAAGCACCTCAGTGGAGAAAGCCGAAAACTGACTTTCACAATAAGCGTAAACTGGTCAGCGATTCGATGACTATGTTAAATGATGGGCCGTTCATAACATTGGCCGAAGTGTTTACGGCTTGACCCCGACTGTCGCCGAACACTACCAGGGGCTATTAACTGGCCTCCCAAACTAAATCCTCAATATTTTGCTCTTACATTAGAGCTGAGGTTTAATGATCATGCTTAGCATGACAACCCAAAGAAAGGAACCGATAGCGGGACTATTTTCTTTGGAAGACATTTCTTCTGTTAAACAGTGATATAACTCTCTGCGTACCATTGTTTATAAAACCATATGGCCAGATTGCCTTGTTTGTTGTAAATCTTTGCCCTCATAAAGGCTTTATAAAGTAGGACAAACACTCCTCGGCTACTGGCCGAGGAGGTGGAAGCCGACGGTCGGTCAAACAAAGTTTTGTACAATGCGGATTCGAGCATTAATGACGTAAAGTACTTGGATACATAGAGTCATTACACATAATTTGTGATTTTACTATGGATATTGATTCTTAATTCGGCCATCTATGCCCGCATTAAGGCTCGGAGGCTACTGGGCTTCGGGCTTATTGTTTACAAATATTAAAGGGGCACATCGATCCCCTCATCTGGTGTTTCCACCCGACCAGTGTCTCGGGGGCTACTGCATTGCTTGTCCAATGCAGAAAATTTTATGTGCAATATAGTTTCAAATAGATTTTAAACCGATACACACCTTGAGGGCTACTGGCTATATATCTCGGCAGAGAATAAATTGCACCAATAAAAAATATTAACAAAAATCGGCCCATAGTCGGGGTGGTGCACCACCTCGGAAGCAGTCCAGAATAAAGCTCGGGCGCTAGTGGCTGGCTCCATAGAGGGCATTTCCGGCATTAAGCTCGGCTAAACTCCTTCAACTTTTTTGAACCAAGGTGATATGACACCTTGGATATAGTCCGGCATTGGAGCCTGGACACAGTCCGGTGTTGGAGCTCGGATATATTTCGGTGTTGGAGCTCGGATATACAGTCCGGCGTTGGAGCTCGGATACATAGTCCGGCATTGGAGCTCGGATACATTTCGGTGCTAGGGCTGGGAAGCGGTCCGGCGTTGGTGCTCGGCTGCAAAAGATACCTCGAATGCAGTCCGGCGTTGGAGCTCGGACGCAAGAGGACCCTGCCTCTCGGGAACAACTTCAAACCCGAGGTGTGGCATAAAAATAAACAAGGCATTAATAAAGGCCGGAAACTTAAAGGGGCTCCTCGGATGCCCGACGTGTAAACTCGTCGAATGCATTTCGGCGATCCTCAAGATCGAAGATAAAGAAGATTTGTTGAACCAGTTTTCAAGACCGGCAACCGAAGATGAAGAACAGTTCGGAAGAATCGAGGAGCGTCCCTAACTTGAAGACCGGTTTAGGGGGCTACTGACGGTGTCCTGGACTAGGGGGTACTCACCACGTCGTCTCCCGATCTATTAGATTGGGCCGAGGACCCCCGTGGCCGTATACTCATGGGCCAGTTCGGACGGCTGCCGCATACAAGGAAGATTCCACAAGACTTGGCGATCAAGACAAGGACTTCTCCCCACCGATGTATTCGGCTAGGACTCTTGTTATCCTAGGCCTCTGGTGCATTATATAAACCGAGGCCAGGCTAGTCGATAGGCAATCAACTCCATATACAACAATCATACCATAGGCTAGCTTCTAGGGTTTAGCCTCCTTGATCTCGTGGTAGATCTACTCTTGTACTACCCATGTCATCAATATTAATCAAGCAGGACGTAGGGTTTTACCTCCATCAAGAGGGCCCGAACCTGGTAAAACATCGTGTTCCCTGCCTCCTGTTACCATCCGGCCTAGATGCACAGTTCGGGACCCACTACCCGAGATCCGCCGGTTTTGACACCGAAAGGGTGTTGCTTGCCTGGAAGCTCTGTAGACAGAAATGGACCCTCGAAGGTGAAGTAGTCGATCACTGGATCAACAGCGGTCTCGGGGTCTACCGGAAAAGAAGTAACAATGGGGAACACAATAAATAATAGAGTAATCAAATACATCACAAAGCAAGAAACGACAATATGTAGTGCTAGGGTGACCTAACGCAAGGCTACACGTTGCAGACGGAGCGGGAAAATATCTGGGAATATTTTTCAGGATCCGGGCATTTATTGGTCAGATGGGTCGGAGGGGACGGATCCATGTTCGCTATGCTAGAGGCACATGACAGATGAATGGATGACATATTTAGATTCGTCACATTTTTCTAAGCAACTTTCATATATAAAACGTTTTCATCGGAGTTACGGTTTAACTTCTATTAATATTCAAAGATTTAGACATTTACCAAAATTTCAGAATTTATTTTTATTTATTTTTAAAACTATAATTGCTAGGTGCACCCGGTGCAGTGCACACACAGGTGCACCAGTGGCTGACCAGCGGGCCCCTGTTGACCTGGTCAACTGCCCAGTCAGTTGGTCAACTGGCTGACCAGTCAACTGGGGGCGTGGGGCCCATAGTCAATGGCACATGAAGTGCCACGCAGCCGCCCCGTAAGCGCCAGGCGTGGGTGCAGACGATGACGGGCCTTGCGGCGGGGAGCGGGCACGACGCCAGCAGCGGTAGGCCGGACTGGCCGCCGGGGACGGTCGCCGGAAGAGTGGGGCTACGGCGGTGACGATGCTTAGCGACGGGGCAAAGGAAGCGGCGGACGTTGGCGACTCGGGGAGGGGTGTGGGTGCGCGCGCGTGCAGGTGGCTGCTATGAGCGGAGGCAGAGGCGCGGTAGGGGTTAAGCGCAGGCGTGGTCCGGGAGGCGGCCCGCAAGGCATGCAGGGGGCGCGGTGGCCAGTGGCTGACGCGGCCGGGGGCATGGTCAAGCCACGACCAGGGATGGCGGCCGCGACGTTTGCAGCAGGCGGAGCAGGGGAAAGCGCGCCGGCGACCGCAGGCAGCTGCGGCTTGAGCAGCAGCAGCGATGCGGGCAGGGGCAATCAGCAACGGCGCGAGCGCGGGGTTGGGGACACGCACCGGGCAGCCAGAGCGTGAGAGGAGCGCGGGGAACAACATGGCCGGGTCACGGTGAGCGCGAGGTTGATGTGAGCCTCATGCACAAGCGGGACATCACCAAATGATGGTGGAGTTGATGAAGGAAAAGGGGGATTGATGAGGCTCACTGGGAGGAGGTCGGGGACAAGCTCGAACAGGTCGGGGGTGCCGGAGGTGGGGACCGACGGCGATGGCCGTGGCGGCTGTGGTGGGGATGGCAGCTTAATGTGGAGCGTACAAGTCCCTTTGGCTTCGATCCAGCGGCGTAGGTGAAGGAGACGAGGTTGGGGAAGCTCGTGGCCACCTTGTAGCAGCTCGGGGATGAATCGAAGCACGACAACGACGACGCGGCGGTGACGGCAACGCACGGGCGTCGAGTAGGAGAGCAGGGGCGCGAGAGGGAAGAAAAGGGGGGTGCTAGGGTTTCGGGAGGAGGGGGCAGTCTTATCCATCTTGGGGTGTCGTGGATGCTCGACACGAGCTCATCGGGCGCATGGACGGCGGGCCAGAGGCCACGGCCATGGCTTTGTCTCTCTGTATAGAAGAAGGAGAAGGCCATGGTGGGATTGGGCCATGCTACTGTAGCACTAGGCTTTCCAATGCATAGTGTGCACTTAGCCCCTTCTCTATTTTCTCCGCTTTAATATTTTGGTATTTTTTTCTACTTAAATCCCATAGCAAATGAATTTAGGCCAACTTGAAATTTGGCGCATAATTAGTGGGCATATTTTGAAACTGCACAAAAGTTTTCATGTGGTTTGGGAAAAACATAAAGATTTGTTCATATTTAAAAGCCCATAATAGTTGCTGTTGGACCACTTATTATTTTCTGAGGAATTTATTTGTGAGTCAAGTGAAGTTGGATTCAACATGACAATGATCAGGGAAATTTATAGAATTATTCGAACATTTTAGTTTTACTGCTCGGAGAAATAATTTATTTGACTTTATTTTAAATTTGAAAATGGCTTTGATTTTTGGACAGGTGGCAAGCTGCATAGTAATCACGATGACATTATTGGGGAACGCAGTAATTTCAAAAAAATCCTACGCACACACAAGATCCATCTAGGTGATGCATAGCAACGAGAGGGGAAGAGTGTTTTCCACGTACCCTCGTAGACCGTAAGCGGAAGTATTATGACAACGCGGTTGATGAAGTCGTACGTCTTCACGGTCCGACCGATCTTAACACCAAAGGTACGGCACCTCCGCGATCTGCACATGTTCAGCTCGGTGACGACCCATGAACTCTAGATCCAGCTGAGTGTCGGGGGAGAGCTTCGTCGGCACGACGGCGTGATGACGGTGATGATGAAGTTACCAACGCAGGGCTTCGCCTAAGCACTACAACGATATGACCGAGGTGAAAATCTGTGGAGGGGGGCACTGCACACGGCTAAGAGATCACCTTGTGTGTCTATGGGGTGCCCCCTCCCCCATATATAAAGGAGTGGAGGAGGGGAGGGCCGACCCTCTCTATGGCGCGCCCTAGGGGGAGTCCTACTCCCACCAGGAGTAGGATTCCCCCCTTTCCCTAGTTGGAGTAGGAGAGAAGGAAGGGGGAGAGAGAGGGAAGAAAGGGGGCCGGGCCCCCACCCAATTCGGATTGGGCTAGGGGGCGCGCCCTCCACCTTTCCCTTCCTCTCCTTGAGGGAGTCCTGGATTAGGGGGTCTCCGGACAGCCGGACTGTTGGACTATGAAGATACGAGATTAAAGACTTCGTCCCGTGTCCGGATGGGACTCTACTTGGTGTGGAAAGCAATCTAGGCAATACGGATATGCATATCTCCTCCTTTGTAACCGACCTTGTGTAACCCTAGCCTCCTCCGGTGTCTATATAAACCAGAGGGTTTTAGTCCATAGGACAACATACAATCATACCATAGGCTAGCTTCTAGGGTTTAGCCTCTCTGATCTCGTGGTAGATCTACTCTTGTACTACTCATATTATCAAGAATAATCAAGCAGGACGTAGGGTTTTACCTCCATCAAGAGGGCCCAAACCTGGGTAAAACATCGTGTCCCCTGCCTCCTGTTACCATCCGCCTTAGACGCACAGTTCGGGACCCCCTACCCGAGATCCGCCGGTTTTGACACCAACATTGGTGCTTTCATTGAGAGTTCCTCTGTGTCGTCACCGTTAGGCTTGATGGCTCCTTCGATCATCGATAGTGATGCAGTCCATGGTGAGACTTTTCTCCCCGGACAGATCTTTGTATTCGGTGGCTTCGCACTGCGGGCCAACTTGCTTGGCCATCTGGAGCAGATCGAGAGTTATGCCCCTGGCCACCAGGTCAGGTTTGGAAGCTTAAACTACACGGCTGACATCCGTGGAGACTTGATCTTCGACGGATTCGAGCCCCTGCCGAGTGCGCCGCACGGTCACGATGAACATGATTTAGCTCTACCATCGGACAGTGTTCAGGAGACCGCACCGGCAACCGCTCCGACCCTCAATTCGGAGCCAATAGCGCCATCCATGGACGGATGGATAAACCCCGCCACGGAGGTCGTATTCTCAGCGGCGATCGAGCCGAGTATCGACCTTACCCTTCACAGGAGCCGTGACGCCGAACTACCGGATTCTTCCCCGGCCACGGACTCCGAACCGCCTGCGCCCGTGCCTATCGAATCCGACTGGGCGCTGATCATGGAGTTCACCTCCGCGGATATCTTTCAGCACTCGCCCTTCGGCGACATATTGAACTCATTAAGGTCTCTCTCCCTATCAGGAGAGTCCGGGCCGAACTATGTTCGGCAGGATTGGGATGCGGATGACGAAGAAATTCGCTGCCCACCCACCACCCACTTAGTAGCCACTGTTGACGATTTGACCGACATGGTCGACTTCGACTCCGAAGACATTGACGGTATGGACGACGATGCAGGAGACGAACAGGAAACACTGCCCACAGGGCACTGGACGCCCACTTCATCATATGATGTATACATGGTGGACGCACCCAAAGAAAACGACGACGAGGAACGGAAGGACGCAGCGAAGGGTTGTTCCCTCGAGAAGCAGTCAAAGCGGCGGCGTAAGCGCCGCTCCAAATCCCGCCTCGGCAAAAACAGCGATCACATAGACCCAGCGATAGAGCAGGGTGAACCATCGCCCGACCAGGGCAACACGGAGAATCAAACCAAACAACCCGACTCCGTCGAAGATAACAGTCCGGACGACATCACACCGGACAGGCACCCGGAGCAACAGAATGCCCATCAAAGGCTTGTTGCCACTGCGAGGAGTCTGAAAAAGCAGAAGCAAAGGCTCAGGGCTGCACAATACACACTCAGAATCAGATGGAGTGAAGTACTCAACACTGCAGTGAAGTACGGCAGTAATCGCCACACCAAGAGCTACCCGAAGCAAAAGTTGCTACTTGAATTCGATGAGGAGGCCTTAGATCCCCCACAACCAAAAAACAAAGGGGCCATCCGGTCGGATAGATGACCTCGTGGCCAACATAGAGCGGCAAACGACGCCGCACATAAGCCAGTACACGATCCACGTGAGGGCTCGCATCAAAAGGACGGCGCAACTAGATCCATCTACGGGCCACGCAAGCGCGCTCCTGCATGCAATGCAACACAACAAACATCCCAACACCATGGTACACCCGAATACAGGAGTGCCGCACACCCCCTATGCTTCACCGATGAGGTGCTGGACCATGAATTTCCAGAGGGATTCAAACCCGTAAACATAGAGGCGTACGAGGAACGACAGACCCTGGGGTCTGGATTGAGGACTACATCCTCCATATCCATATGGCTCGAGGAGACGATCTCCACGCCATCAAGTACTTACCCCTCAAGCTCAAAGGGCCAGCTCGGCACTGGCTTAAAAGCCTCCCCGAAAACTCCATTGAAAGTTGGGAAGAGCTCGAAGACGCCTTTCGGGCAAATTTTCAAGGGACCTATGTCCGACCACTGGATGCAGACGATTTAAGTCATATAACTCAACAGCCCGGAGAGTCAGCCCGAAAGCTTTGGAACAGGTTTCTCACTAAAAAGAACCAAATAGTCGACTGTCCCGACACCGAAGCCTTAGCAGCTTTCAAGCACAGCGTTCGAGACGAATGGCTTGCCAGACACCTCGGCCAAGAAAAGCCGAGAACAATGGCAGCATTAACAAGCCTCATGACCCGCTTTTGCACGAGCGAGGACAGCTGGTTATCCCGATGCAGCACCAGCGACCCAAGACATCCGAAGTTAGGGACGGAAACGGGAAATCACGACGCAGCAAAAACAAGCGCCGGAATAAAGAAGACAACCCGAAGAGCACGGCGGTAAACGCCGGATTCAAAAGCTCTCGGCCAGGTCAGCAAAAGCTGCCCTCCAAAGGCAACAGAGACGAACTATCCAGCCTAAACAAGATTCTGGACCAAATATGTCAGATCCATAGCACCCCCGATAAACCTGCAAATCATACCAATAGAGAATGTTGGGTCTTCAAGCAGTCCGGAAAGCTCAACGCCGAACATAAGGGGCAGGATACACCAAGCGAAGACGAGGACGAGCCTTGCAAGCGAAGCACTGGGGAACAGAAGAAGTTCCCACCAGAAGTCAAAACAGTAAACGTATTACACGTGACAAAGGGGAGAAACAAAGCGGCACTCCTAGAGACACATGCCCCAGGGCTTATCACCATGGAGTTCTACCACTGGTCGTCCCAACCGATCACCTTCGACCATCGGGATTACTCGGCAAGTATCCAGCGTGTAGGATGGGCTGCCTTGGTATTAGACCCAATAATTGACAGATACTACTTCACACGAGTCCTGATGGACGGCGGCAGCAGTCTAAACCTGATATATCATGACACAGTCCACAAAATGGGGATAGACCCAACAAAAATTAGCCACAACAATACTACCTTTAAAGGAGTAATGCCAGGCCCAGAGGCCCATTGCACGGGCTCCCTGCTACTAGAGGTTATATTCGGCTTTCCCGATAACTTCCACAGCGAAAATCTAACGTTCCATATCGCTCCATTCCAAAGTGGCTATCAAGCACTACTCGGACACGAAGCTTTCACTCGCTTTAACGCAATACCGCATTATGCTTCTCTCATGCTTAAGATGCCTGGTCCACGTGGCATCATTACAGTAAATGGAAATGTTGAGCGCTCCTTGCGAGCAGAAGACCGTGCGGCTGCCTTGGCAGCCACACACTAAACGGCCTCACCAACTAAAACATGTGACAGGTCGTTAAGACCACGGACGCGGTTGGACGAGCCCGGCGTAGCTATATGTAATTAATACAGGTTTGATGGCTATACCCCTATTACAATATAAGGGGCTCAACGCGCGCAAACAAGTGACAATTAGGCTCAACTTTACTCATTTCGAACTGTACATGGTTTATTTAGTATAACCTACCTTTTGCACGACAACTTTTCAATTAAGTTCCTTTCTTTTTTAGATGACCATCATGCTACACCTGTCCAGAATACGGCACAACGGAGACACAGGCGCAGACATGCAGCAGGGACCTGTTCCAAGGATTCTTGTTAGATTAAGACCCTGTGTAAACCTTTTTTACTGTCTCTTGTTGATACACATCCCTCGGATTCTCAGTACAATTGAGAAGGATGTTGACGTATTGGCATGTGGCCACGTTAGAATATTGCACGTACCTGGACACTGGGGGCTTATTACAAAGGGCACTGTTTAGGCCCGGTTTACATCATAAAGACCGAATACCTTAGGGAGTGTTCGGCGTCGCGAGTTTGGCCTTTTATGCATCAGCTCTGAATCATGTCTTTGGTCAAATGTTCGGTTTGCCCGGCTCCTGTGTTTTGCTGCTTTACGTTCCGCTCTATCGGCTAAAGCGGCACTAGAAGAACTACTGCGATTGTGCCCTGGTTCATCCGGACGAGCACCTCAGTAGAGAAAGCCGAAAACTGACTGTCGTGATATAGCGTGAGACTGGTCAACCACTCGATGACCTAGCAGAATCTTAGGGATTCCTCTGCCTTAATGAAGGGCCGTTTCCCAGCCAGGCATGTACGCGCCCCGAATCCGGATGAGCGTGGAGCCACCAGGAGCTATATAGTAGCCCCACTGTCAAACTCCTCTGGCTAAGTGAAAGTGTTAAAGCATTATAGTCCGGTTGCCTAGTTCGCTGCGCTATCACCTCCTTAATGGACCAAGACGTTGGATCAAGTGTGAACATGCGTCTTCTGCGAACACCCCCGCATTATATGCATGGGGGCTGAAGCCGATAACTGCCATCTTTCAGGTTATATACATATATACATAAACGGCCGCACAGGAGGCATCATACCACTTTCGGGCAAAAGTATAAATACAGCCTTGATAAATTCAATAAAACATTGTTTTTACAATGGGAATACATGTCACTCAAACATAATATTCTTCGAGCACTGAGCCTCTATCGAACGAGCGCCTTCAAGGACTTCTTCAAAGTAGTGCTCGGCAGCCACTCGGCCTATGGACGAACCCTGTGTCGCAACAGTGGTGGCCTCCATCTCCACCTAGTATGTTTTGACACGGGCAAGGGCCATTCATGCACCTTCTATGCACGCTGATCTCTTTACAGCATCGATGCGTCGCACAGCTTCAAGGAATTGTTGCACTAAGCTAAAGTAGCTACTCGGCCTTGGCCCTCCCGGCCACAGGTGATCCACAACGGACCTCATGGCAAGTCTGGACAACCTATGGAGCTCGGCCCAACCGGTCAACTGCTCATTCAGCAGCAACGGACAGACTGGAGCGTGAAACTGTGACCAGAACAGCTTTTCCACTTCGGGACCTTTCGGATCCTTGAAGTACTCGGCTGCATCAGCAACACTTGCAGCCAAATCCATGTATGCGTCCGCAGAACTCCATAGCCGGTCCAGAGGAGCATACTTCGGATCTCTGAAATTAGTCCACAACAAGAAGGGCTTCCCAGACACGATATCTGCAGCTTGATTCAGCTCCTCCTTCGTCGCTCTAATTTTGGAGCGCACTTCCTTGGCAGCCACCCGGGCCTTCTCCAGGTCCGTCACCTTCGCCCGGTTTTCCTCTTCAAGAAGCCGGTAACGGTCAGCAGCATCTTTTAACTCCACGGCCATCTTGGCAAATTTTTCTTTGCTCTCGCAATGTGCGGCCTGTTCGGCCCTTAACTCTTTGGCCGCTTGTAAAGCGGCCGCATTGCTACTCCTTGCTTGCTCCTTGGCTCGGGCAAGCTCCGCCCGAAGGGTCTCCGCGGTGGCAGATCCATCTGTAGTCACAACATATTAAAGATACTGGCATCATGCTGCTCTTATTACGTGACAATCACCAGAGAAATCACCTACCATGTGCCTCGTCAAGCCGCTTGTTGACAAGCATGATGTCGGCATCTACCGCATCTAGCTGCCGCTTTAGTTCGGCAAACCCATTAGTCCGGCTAGCCACCGAAGCCTCAACCACCTGCACATAAAGGCGGTCTGGTTATTACCTGGGACTATGATCCTCTGTTTGCCGCCATTCTCGACGACAACTAGAGTCTCAGGGGCTACTATCTGCATGAGCATACTTAACGTATGCAGTACTATTAAAGGCATACATTATTTTACGTACCTCGAAGCCTTTCAGCAGACTCATAAAAGCTTCATGCAAACCGCTTTCGGCGGATGAAATCCTTTCAATTACTGTACCCATTAGTGTACGATGTGCTTCTGAGATGACAGCTTTCCCCAGAAGATCCTTCAGCGCGTCCGACCGCACACAGTACGGACCCTTGATGTTGCTTGCTACCTCTTGAGCTTGCGTTGGATTTCCCCAAAGAGGAAAGGATGATGCAGCAGAGTAGCGTAAGTATTTCCCTCAGTTTTTGAGAACCAAGGTATCAATCCAATAGGAGGCCACGCTCAAGTCCCTCGTACCTGCACAAAACAATAGCTACTCGCAACCAACGTGATTAGGGGTTGTCAATCCCTTCACTGTCACTTACGAGACTGAGATCTTATAGATATAATATTTTTTGGTATTTTTGGTATAGAGATGCAAAGTGAAAAGTAAAAGGCAAAGTAAAAAAGCAAAGCAAGATTAAAGTGATGGAGATTGATATGATGAGAATAGACCCGGGGTGCATAGGTTTCACTAGTGGCTTTTCTCAAGAGCATACGTATTCTACGGTGGGTGAACAAATTACTATTGAGCAATTGACAGAATTGAGCATAGTTATGAGAATATCTAGGCATGATCATGTATATAGGCATCACGTCCGTGACAAGTAGACCGAAACGATTCTGCATCTACTACTATTACTCCACTCATCGACAGCTATCCAGCATGCATCTAGAGTATTAAGTTAAAAACAGAGTAATGCTTTAAGCAAGATGACATGATGTAGAGAGATAAATTCATGCAATATGAAATAAACCCCTTCTTGTTATCCTGGATGGCAACGACACAATACGTGCCTTGCTGCCCCTTCTGTCACTGGGAAAGGACAACGCAAGATCGAACCCAAAGCTAAGCACTTCTCCCATGGCAAGAACTACCAATCTAGCTGGCCAAACCAAACGGATAATTCGAAGAGACTTGCAAAGATAACCAATCATACATAAAAGAATTCAGAGAAGATTCAAATATTATTCATAGATAGACTTCATCATAAACCCACAATTCATCGGTCTCAACAAACACACCGCAAAAAGAAGAAGATTACATCGAATAGATCTCCATGAGAGAGGGGGAGAACTTTGTATTGAGATCCAAAAAGAGAGAAGAAGCCATCTAGCTAATAACTATGGACCCGAAGGTCTGAGGTAAACTACTCACACTTCATCGGAGAGGCTATGATGATGTAGAAGCCCTCCGTGATGATGGCCCTCTCCGGTGGAGCTCCGGAACAGGCCCCAAGATGGGATCTCGTGGATACAGAAAGTTGCGGCGGTGGAATTAGGTTTTTGGCTCCGTCTCTGGTCGTTTGGGGGTACGTAGGTATATATAGGAGGAAGAAGTATGTCGGTGGAGCTTCGGTGGGCCCACGAGGGTGGGGGAGCGCCTGGGGGTATAGGGCGCGCCCCCCTACCTCGTGCCCACCTCGAAGCTTCCTTGGCGTAGGGTCCAAGTCTCCTGGGTCATATTCGGGAAGAAAATCACGTTCCAGAAAGGTTTGTTCCGTTTGGACTCCGTTTGATATTCCGTTTCTTCCAAACACTGAAATAGGCAAAAAAAACAGCAATTCTGGGCTGGGCCTCCGGTTAATAGGTTAGTCCCAAAAATAATATAAAAGTGGAAAATAAAGCCCAATATAGTCCAAAACAGTAGATAATATAGCATGGAGCAATCAAAAATTATAGATATGTTGGAGACGTATCAGGCATCCCCAAGCTTAATTCCTGCTCGTCCTCGAGTAGGTAAATGATAAAAAGAGAATTTTTGATGCGGAGTGCTACTTGGCATAATTTCAATGCAAATCTTCTTAATTGTGGTATGAATATTCAGATTAGGGAGATTCAAGACAAAATTTCATATTGACATAGAGAATAATAATACTTCAAGCAAAGCAACAAAGCAATTATGTCTTCTAAAATAACATGGCTAAAGAAAGTTATCCCTACAAAATCACATAGTCTGGCTATGCTCTATCTTCACCACATAAAGTATTTGAATCATGCACAACCCTGTTGACAAGCCAAGCAATTGTTTCATACTCTAATTTTTTCAGAACTTTTTCAATCTTCATGCAATACATGAGCGTGAGCCATGGATATAGCACTATATGTGGAATAGAATGGTGGTTGTGGAGAAGACAAAAGGAGGGGAAGATAGTCTCACATCAACTAGGCGTATCAATGGGCTATGGAGATGCCCATCAATAGATATCAATGTGAGTGAGTAGGGATTGCCATGCAACAGATGCACTAGAGCTATAAGTATATGAAAGCTCATCAAAAGAAACTAAGTGGGTGTGCATCCAACTTGCTTGCTCACGAAGACCTAGGGCATTTTGAGGAAGCCCATCATTGGAATATACAAGCCAAGCTCTATAATGTAAAATTCCCACTAGTATATGAAAGTGACATAACGAGAGACTCTCTATCATGAAGATCATGGTGCTACTTTGAAGCACAAGTGTGGTAAAAGGATAGTAACACTGTCCCTTCTCTCTTTTTCTCTCATTTTTTATTTTTTTTATTTGGGCCTTTTCTCTTTTTTTGGCCTCTTTTCTTTCTCTTTTTTTGGGCTTCTTTGGCCTCTTTTATTTATTTTTCGTCCGGAGTCTCATCCCGACTTATGGGGGAATCATAGTCTCCATCCTTTCCTCACTGGGACAATGCTCTAATAATGATGATCATCACACTTTTATTTTTCTTACAACTCAACAATTACAACTCGATACTTAGAACAAAATATGACTCTATATGAATGCCTCCGACGGTGTACCGGGATATGCAATATGACAATGATGGAGTGTGTCATAATAAATGGAATGGTGGAAAGTTGCATCGCAATATATCTCGGAATGGCTATGGAAATGCCATAATAGGTAGGTATGGTGGCTGTTTTGAGGGAGTTATATGGTGGGTGTATGATACCGGCGAAAGGTGTGCGGTATTAGAGAGGCTAGCAAAGGTGGAAGGGTGAGAGTGCGTATAATCCATGGACTCAACATTAGTCATAAAGAACTCATATACTTATTGCAAAAATCTACAAGTTATCAAAGCAAAGTATTACGCGCATGCTCCTAGGGGGATAGATTGGTAGGAAAAGACCATCGCTCATCCCCGACCGCCACTCATGAGGAAGACAATCAATAAATAAATCATGCTCCGACTTCATCACATAACGGTTCACCATACGTGCATGCTACGGGAATCACAAGCTTCAACACAAGTATTTATCAAATTCACAACTACTCAACTAGCATGACTTTAATATCACCATCTACATATCTCAAAACAATTATCAAGTATCAAACTTCTCATATTATTCAACACACTCAAAAGAAAGTTTCACAAATCTTGAATACCAAGCATGTTATTATTAAGCAAATTACCATGCTATTAAGACTCTCAAAATAATTTAAGTGAAGCATGAGAGATCAATAGTTTCTTTAAAACAAATCCACCATCGTACTCTAAAAGATCTAAGTGAAGCACATAGAGCAAAACTACTTAGCTCAAAAAGATATAAGTGAAGCACATAGAGCAAAACTACTTAGCTCAAAAAGATATAAGTGAAGCACATAGAGCAAAACTACTTAGCTCAAAAAGATATAAGTGAGGCACATAGAGTATTCTATCAAATTCTAAATCATGTATGGCTCTCTCAAAAGGTGTGTACATCAAGGATGATTGTGGCACACTAACAACCAAAGACACAAATAATACAATACGCTCCAAGCGAAACACATATCATGTTGGTGAATAAAAATATAGCTCCAAGTAAATTACCGATGGAAGTGGACGAAAGAGGGGATGCCTTCCGGGGCATCCCCAAGCTTTGACTATTTGGTGTCCTTGGATTATCTTGGGGGTGCCATGGGCATACCCAAGCTTAGGCTCTTGCCACTCCTTGTTCCATAATCCATCAAATTCTTACCCAAAACTTGAAAACTTCACAACACAAAACTCAAAATAGAAAACTCGTGAGCTCCGTTAGCGAAAGAAAACAAAAGACCACTTCAAGGTACTGTAATGAGCTCATTCTTTATTTATATTTGTGTTAAACCTACTATATTCCAACTTCTCTATGGATTATAAACTATTTTACTAGCCATAGATTTATCAAAATAAGCAAACAACACACGAAAAACAGAATCTGTCAAAAACAGAACAGTCTGTAGTAATCTGCAGCTAGCGCAAGATCTGGAACCCCAAAAATTCTAAAATAAATTTCTGGACGTGAGGAATTTATCTGTTAATCATCTGCAAAAATAATTAACTAAATAGCACTCTCCAAATAAAAATGTCAGCAGTTCTTGTGAGCGCTAAAGTTTCTGTTTTTTACAGCAAGTTCAATAAGACTTTCCCCAAGTCTTCCCAACGGTTCTACTTGGCACAAACACTAATTAAACACAAAAAACACAACCAAAACAGAGGCTAAATAAATTATTTATTAAATAACAGCAAGGATAAATATTGGGTTGACTCCCAACAAGAGCTTTTCTTTAAAGCCTTATAGCTCGGCATTGATAATTTTAATGATGCTCACATGAAAGACAAGAATTGAAGCACAAAAGGAGCATCATAAAGCATGTGACACCCGCGCAGTGTCCTCCTTTTCTCTTTGGTGCAAAGGGAGCAAGCGCGGGCGAGAGCATCAAGCAAAGGCACCCGTTTCGGTGCAACGAGACCAAGACCAGTCCAACGGCAGGGAGGAAGTCATTGTGGAGCCCAAGCCAGCATCACCACCAGAGCCTTTGGCAGGCGAGGGCCAACTTTAGTCAGGATAAGTGTACCAGATGTTCCCCTTCAAAATGGCCAATTGTTGGCGCCCTTCCCGCTCAATATTTGGGAAGAGGCCCAGGGCCTTTGCCTATAAATAGGACTAGCCACCCCCGGGGTAGGGGGAGGGGAATCAAGAAGGGAGAATCTAGAAGCCAAGAGAGAAACTAGCTAGGGTCGAAATCAAAATCAGAGAGAGAGAAGGGTGGTTGAACTCCTCCCAGCAGTTCATCGCCCTAGCCAAGAGCAGACCCTCGCAAGGCTGTTCTTCCTTGTATTGCTCATCATCATCAGCCCAAGAGGCAATCCACCACACCACACACTGGAGTAGGGTATTACACCACAACGGTGGCCCGAACCAGTATAAACCCTGTGTCTTGTGTGCTGTTCTTTCCATAGCCTAGATCTTAGCGAGGCGGAGGGGCGCAGGTAGGTAGAAGGCGAAATCTCCGCGCGCACCCCAGTGTTCGAACCTCAAGGGCCTGCCGACACCCGAAATCCAACATTTGGCGCGCCAGGTAGGGGTGCGCCGGAATTCGTCTTCCACCACCCCGTTCTCCTTCGACCATCGCGTCCATGTCTGACGCTCGTCGGGCCCGCGCCAAGCGCCGGGCCGCTCTCGCTTCCCGCGTCGCCCAGACGGCTCCTGTCGGCGGGCGTCCTCGCCATTCCTCGTCACCTGCCGTCAACGCCGCCACCGGCCCGGCGGGGGACGAGCAGCAAGCATCGTCTCAGCATCCGTCCGTGCGGCAAGACGGCCGCACCGCTACTCCCTCGCTCACCCCAGATGGTTCTTCGTCCCGCGCGCTCCACGCACCCATGGAGGCTCGAGCTGCACTCATCGCGGCAAACGAGCTCCTGCGCTACCGTCTCGTCGACAACGTCTACGAAGAATGGCTCGACCGCGTCGCCGAGCTCGTCCGCGCCGCAGGGGGCTCTCCTGCGCCGTCCGTTCTGCTGCACCGCACCCCGCCCCATGCGGGCGATGAAGCTTCGGCGGCGCCCCAGCCGCCTCCTCCTCAAGAAGGTGCCATGGCTCCAAGGCGCGTGGCCCCTGGGCGGAACCCGCTCCGTCAGGTGCCAGCGCGGCAAGAGCGGAGCTGCCAAGAAGTCCCTCGCCCGCAAGAAGCTGCCCGGGCGCTCCCTGCTCCAGCACGTCGCGACCATGCTCCTGCTCCCGCACGTCAAGACCCCATGCTGCTCCCAGCTGTAGCGCGTGGGGACATGCAAGACCAAGCTCTCCGCCACCCAAGGCCTCCCGTGGCCACAGCAGGCTGCCGTGCCTGCACCACCGAGCTATGCAGCGTCGCGTGGCCCGGCAAGTTCAAGTCAGACCTGCCTCCTCGTTACGACGACATGGCCGACCCTGTGGAGTTCCTCCAGCTCTATGAGCTGGGCATCAAAGCTGCCAACGGAGACGAGAAGGTCATGGCGAACTGGTTTCCCATGGCGCTCAAGGACGGAGCCCGCACCTGGCTCCTGAACTTGGCTCCAGGCACGATCTCCTCCTGGGACGAGATGCGCACCCGCTTCATCACCAACTTCCAAGGTACTCGCGACCGGCCACCCGCCGTGAGCGACATGCGCCGCATCAAGCAACAACCCGGAGAGACCCTGCAGAAGTACATCCAGCGCTTCAACAACGCACGCCTCAAGATTCCCAAGGTGACCGAGGAGGCCATCATCTCAGCCTTCTCCGACGGTGTGCGCGATGTCAAGATGAAGGAGGAGTTGGCGATGCATGAAGACCTGTGCACTTCCTTGGAGTTGTTCAACTTGGCAACCAAGTGCGCCAGGGCTGAGGGAGGGCGTCTCTCCCTCCTCGAGCTGCTTGCCGCAGACCCAGAAGAGAAGAAGCCCAAGGCCAAGGATGTGAAGCGCAAGGGGGCTGCCGTGCTCGCGGCAGAACCAGACACCAAGCGGGGCAGAGATCAGCCCAAATCTTCCAAGGGCAGTCGGTACTGTGTGTACCACGACCTCCACACCCACAACACCAACGAATGTCAAGAGCTCCGAGCCGTGCAAGAAGGAAGGATCGGCCGTCGCCCCGACCGCGGTGACCGGGGCTACGGCCGAGGAGGAGGAAGGAACGCAGGACGCTGGGAAGACCGCGGCCCGCGCCAAGGGTGGCGCGATCAACCTCGCGAGGATCGCTGGCAAGACCGGCCTCGCGAGGGAGACTGGAGGGATCAGCCTCGCGAGGATCGCCCACAAGGCAACGCAGGCCTCCCTCCGCTGCCGTCGCAGCCAAGGAGAAACGAGGACCGCCATCAGGACGAGGGGGCTGGGGGCTTCCAGGAGCCGCGCGCGATCGCCTGCATCCTGGGCGGGGCTCAAGCCCCAGCCTCTCAATGCATCTTCAAGCAGTTCGCCCGCGAAGTGAATGCTGTCCTTCCCAAGCTCGAAGCCACGCGCCCTCTCAGGTGGTCGGCGTGCGCCATCATGTTCAACTCAGCAGATCAGCTCAAGTGTGCGGCTACAGCCGGAGTCCTCCCGATGCTTTGTTCCCCAATCATCAGCAACGTGGTGGTCACCAGGACCCTCATCGATGGCGGGGCAGGGCTCAATGTCCTGTCCGTGGAAACATTCAACAATCTCCAAGTGCCCTACAGCCAGCTCCAGCCAACCAAGCCTTTCTCCGGAGTCACTGACGGCTCCACGGTCCCGATTGGGCAGGTCCGCCTCCCTGTCACCTTCGGGGCATGCGACAACTATCGCACCAAGCTCATCGACTTCGACGTCGCTCACATTCGCCTGCCGTACAACGCCATCCTTGGGTACCCAGCGCTGGCCAAGTACATGGCCATAACTCACCACGGCTACAACGTCCTCAAGATGCCAGGAAGTGGCAGAGTCATCATGGTGCCCTGTGAAGAGAAGGACGCAGTGTGTTCCCTGGAACGAGCCTTTCATGTTGCATCACTGGAAGACCCGGATCGAGGAAGCGGGAGGCTTCCCGAGGCCACCCCCAAGAAGAAGAAGACATCGTCCGGCCCGTCCCCTCAGGAGGTAGGCCCCTTAGGGCCCGCGCCTACCTAGGGGGAACCTCCTTCCATCGCATAGGAAAGCGCGCCCGGCGCCCTCCTCAGGCAGGGCTCGGGGGCTCTCCCCTAGAGGGCCACCGACCTAGCTAAGGTCACGAGGGAGGCGCTTGGGAACCACATGGAGGCGTGTTTCGAAGCACATTTCCCTCAAGAAGGAGTAAGGCAAGGAGAGCTAGACCCTCAGGAGTTCGTCAGCAAGGCCATTCAGGAGCTACAGGAGTCAAGAGTCATGAAAGGTGGCCGCCTCCTACCAGCTGTGGCTCCCCATCCAGGCGAGGATGGTGGGCTGCGCGTCTGCATCGACACACCAGGGCTCAATCGAGTCGCCTCTCTGGAGCGCCTCTGGCCCTCACGAGTGGGGCGCTGCGAAGGTCCACCCCACAGCTTCGTTCGCATGCCTTACAGCTTGCCGAACGCGGCTGCCGCGTACCAGCGCCTCATGAGGGGTATCATGGAGGCTCAAGAGGCCAGGCGTTCTGCAGCCCTAGCGGAGATGGAGATGGTCCGCGAGGAGCCACCAGCGCCTCCGGAGCCTCCCGAGGCCCCTGGGCCTGGGGGCTCGTGAGGATCAGCTTTTGCAGCCCACCGAGTCTGCTACACCAACACTCCTTCGTCCACAACATCATCAGGTGACATCTTTCAAGTTTCATTTCCAGCTGGGAGCGCCCCCCAGGGCTGCATTATTCCCAGGCCGCGTGGGTCCGTCCCTGCGGCATGTATCCCTTTTATTTCATGTTGTTAACTTACTTTGTTGGGGGCGCCCCTTGGGCTACATCATCCCCAAGTCGCTCGGGCCTGACCCAATGATGTCCGCCTTCCCAGCATTTGTTTGAATGAATCCACTCCATCGCGGCTAATGTGTTTGACCTAGTTGCCCGCTCAACTGACGCCAACTGACGGAGCTGCTCCCAAACGGCACGACGCTTGCACATGGGTCCGTCCCTACAACGTCGACAAACCTGAGTGGCTGAGCTCTGGCCGCGGCAGCCCCGCATGGCGCCACCTCGTCAAGCCTTCAGTGCCTCATCGCCCCTTAGAAGCAACCAACAGCTGACTATCAATTGTCATGGCAACCCCTCGTTCTTTCTATGATGGGTCTACAGGATCTCCTAAAGGAGCTGTGTCAGGCGAGGCCCTTGCGGTGTCTCCTTCACTCTCATCCGCGTGAACCGCTTGCACGTTAAAGGGGGGGTGCCTGAGCATCGCGACTCAGGGCTCCTACTGGCTCTCCAGCCCTCACCCTCTGGCCTTGTCCACGGCATCGCGACCTGGCATACCAGCGACGACTGAGACTCGCTCGAGCGCCGGGACCCGAGGACGTAGAGCAGAAAGGGGAGCAAAGGCGAGAGGGGAGGGACATGCGAGGACCTCGTCGGGCAACCTCACGCCTGCCGATGCACAGACCCGGCGACACACCAGAGAGCGGTCCCTGATTCTCGAGATAAGTCACCACCCGGATGCACCAGCTACCGTGGCACCATCCCCGCACCTAATGCAATCCCGTGTTAGTGACGCCGCTCTCCTTTCTCACCGAACTAAGGCTGCTTGAGCGCCAAGGGGGACCTCCTGAGCATCGCGACTCAGGGGCTCTTACCGGACCTCGGGTCGCTCACCTCCTGGCCTTGACCACGGCATCGCGACCTGGCATACCAGCAACGACTGAAGCCGCCTTGGGACTGGGACCTGTCGGCATAGAGCACCAAGCCCTCGTGAGGTTCGAAAGGGAGAACTGAGCTAAGACGGAATGAGCAACTCGCACAATTCTACGACAAGGGTTATATTAACAAAACAGGATCACAGGCACCTTACAAGCCCCCACGGGACGCGTCTTTGATTCCTCGCAGGGAAGAGATCCTAAAAGGACGCAAACTACACGCGCCCCTGCAAAAGATGCCATCATCAACAGTGGGCGTCAAGCACCGGCGCCAACCCCATCCAGATCAGAGTCGGCGACGGCCTGACGAGCCCGCCCTGCTCCAGGAGCGACGCCGGCTCGGGGGCTCGTAGCTGTCGTCGCTCGTCTCCGGAGTCGCGAAGAGCTCGCCGGAGTCGCTGGAACCTCCGCGCCTCCGCCGCCTGAGGATCCGCCAAGGGAGTGGTCGGCGGGCCCAGTCCTCGCCGTAGCAGGGTCCCGACCACCTCTCCCGAGGCAGCACTCCAGCCGGCGCCCGTTCGCATCAAAGACCTTGAAGAACATCACCGAAGCACCGTCGTACTCCAAGTGGATCGTGAAGGCGCCTCTTGTCCTGCAAACCCGGGCGATTTCGCTCCAGCCTCGAGTCATGAAGACCTCGCCCGGGGCAACGACCGCGACCTCTGCCTCGGTCGCGAGGGTACTGCAGCCGGCGTGCTGCAGCCAAAGCTCCAGGAGTTCTCCCTGCGGGATGATGGAGGCGAAGAAGGGAGGAAGGCGAATCCAAGACTGAGGAGGCATGGCGGCGTGGAGCACGAACTCTCAGGAGGGGCCCTCGGTGTGGACCCCAGGGGGGACGACCCACACCTTCATGACTCGTCGGCACCGACGGCGGTGCCGCCCATGGCGATCGGCATCGACTCCTTCAGAGCCCTCGATGTGGGCGTACAAGGGAAGCGGGAACCCCGGCGGTGGCCGCTCGCATTAGGGCCTTGACAACAGGCCCCCTCGTCCCGGCCGCGGAGGGCGAGCCGTTTCTTCGGCGGGAGCGGGTCTGGTTCCTCTCGGGGAGCCTTTCCCTTCTCTGCCGCCGAGAACCGGCGGATCGGAGCCATCACAGCAAGACGGAGCAAGGACCGGGAAGAAGGAGAAGCAAGAAGGGATGGACTATAAGGGCGCGCGTCGTTCCGTACTTATGGCCAGCGAAGGCCAACCGCGGACCTCCACGATCGCAGGTAATCATGACCCGCTTTGCATGCAGGGACTTGTCCAATCCGTGCAGTTGCCGAGGAGCCGTGGGGAAGTGGAGACGCCCACGTCCAATCAACCGCCACGCGGCGCCCAAGGCCACAGGCTGTTAGGGCCCGCGGCGCTTCGCTCTTGCCCTTCCGCCTCCCTCCACGGCCAAGCCTAGGCGCGCCTTGGGCCCGGGGGCTACTGTCGGTGTTCTCAGAACGGGGGTCCCCAGACTTGCCTGCCTGCGGCCTGCGGCGTGGCTCAAAGGGGGGCCCAGCACGGCCCATCTTCATCAACACAGACCCAAGACCCTCGCGAGGGGCCAAGCCTCGCGGGGCGGACGACACGGAGCTTCCTCAGGCACGGCCTCATCAGGCTGGCTCGCGAGGAGGCGGAGAGATCAAGGCGGGGTACCTCACGAGGTGCCCGTGACGCAAGCCATGACGACCAAGGGTGCCAGGTGGGCGCCAGCCCGCGCAGTGTCCTCCTTTTCTCTTTGGTGCAAAGGGAGCAAGCGCAGGCGAGAGCATCAAGCAAAGGCACCTGTTTTGGTGCAACGAGATCAAGACCAGTCCAACGGCAAGGAGGAAGTCATTGTGGAGCCCAAGCCAGCGTCACCACCAGAGCCTTTGGCAGGCGAGGACCAACTTTAGTCAGGATAAGTGTACCAGATGTTCCCCTTCAAAATGGCCAATTGTTGGCGCCCTTCCTGCTCAATATTTGGGAAGAGGCCCAGGGCCTTTGCCTATAAATAGGACTAGCCACCCCCAGGGTAGGGGAGGGGAATCAAGAAGGGAGAATCTAGAAGCCAAGAGAGAAACTAGCTAGGGTCGAAATCGAAATCAGAGAGAGAGAAGGGTGGTTGAACTCCTCCCAGCAGTTCATCGCCCTAGCCAAGAGCAGACCCTCGCGAGGCTGTTCTTCCTTGTATTGCTCATCATCATCAGCCCAAGAGGCAATCCACCACACCACACACTGGAGTAGGGTATTACACCACAACGGTTGCCCGAACCAGTATAAACCCTGTGTCTCGTGTGCTGTTCTTTCCATAGCCTAGATCTTAGCGAGGCGGAGGGGCGCAGGTAGGTAGAAGGCGAAATCTCCACGCGCACCCCAGTGTTCGAACCTCAAGGGTCTGCCGGAACCCGAAATCCGACAATATTAACTAAATTCATGACCTTTCCAAACCCACTTTTATCAAAAACTTCATGAGATTGAACATTCTCCAAATATGTGGGATCTAAAGTTGACATTCTTCCAAACCCACTTTCAACATTATTGCAAACATTATAATAGATCTCATATTCATCATGGGGTTTAAATAAATTTTCAAGATCAAAAGAAGAATCACCCCAATCTGGATCATTGCAACAAGTAGAGGACATAGCAAAACTAGCATCCCCAAGCTTATGGTTTTGCATATTATTAGCACAATTGACATTAATAGAATTCATAATAGCATCATTGCAATCATGCTTTTTATTCAAAGATCTATCGTGAATCACTTCAAAAAATTCTTCATCGCAATTTTCAGATTCACGAATTTCAGGAAAAACTTCATAAAGATAATCTAGTGCACAAAACTCACTAGCAATTGGTTCATCATAATTGGATCTCTTAAAAAGATTAGCAAGCGGATGACGATCCATAGATCTTAGGTTCTCTGTTTAGTAATAAATAAACAACTTTTCTAACCATATGAGCAAACAAAAAGCAAGCGGGCAAAAAGAGGCAAACGGGAAAGAGAGGGAGGATAGAGAGAGAGGGCGAATAAAACGGCAAGGGTGAAGTGGGGGAGAGGAAAACGAGAGGCAAATGGCAACTAATGTAATGCGAGAGATAGGGATTGTGATGGGTACTTGGTATGTTGACTTTTTGCGTAGACTTCCCGGCAACGGCGCCAGAAATTCATCTTGCTACCTCTTGAGCTTGCATTGGATTTCCCCGAAGAGGAAAGGATGATGCAGCAGAGTAGCGTAAGTATTTCCCTCAGTTTTTGAGAACCAAGGTATCAATCCAGTAGGAGGCCACGCTCAAGTCCCTCGTACCTTCACAAAATCATAGCTACTCGCAACCAACGCGATTAGGGGTTGTCAACCCTTCACGGTCACTTACGAGAGTGAGATCTGATAGATATAATATTTTTTGGTATTTTTGGTATAGAGATGCAAAGTGAAAAGTAAAAGGCAAAGTAAAAAAGCAAAGCAAGATTAAAGTGATGGAGATTGATATGATGAGAATAGACCCGGGGGCCATAGGTTTCACTAGTGGCTTCTCTCAAGAGCATAAGTATTCTACAGTGGGTGAACAAATTACTGTTGAGCAATTGACAGAATTGAGCATAGTTATGAGAATATCTAGGCATGATCATGTATATAGGCATCACGTCCGTGACAAGTAGACCGAAACGATTCTGCATCTACTACTATTACTCCACTCATCGACCGTTATCCAGCATGCATCTAGAGTATTAAGTTAAAAACAAAGTAACGCTTTAAGCAAGATGACATGATGTAGAGAGATAAATTCATGCAATATGAAATAAACCCCTTCTTGTTATCCTCGATGGCAACGATACAATACATGCCTTGCTGCCCCTTCTGTCACTGGGAAAGGACACCGCAAGATCGAACCCAAAGCTAAGCACTTCTCCCATGGCAAGAACTACCAATCTAGTTGGCCAAACCAAATGGATAATTCGAAGAGACTTGCAAAGATAACCAATCATACATAAAAGAATTCAGAGAAGATTCAAATATTATTCATAGATAGACTTGATCATAAACCCACAATTCATCGGTCTCAACAAACACACCGCAAAAAGAAGAAGATTACATCGAATAGATCTCCACGAGAGAGGGGGAGAACTTTGTATTGAGATCCAAAAAGAGAGAAGAAGCCATCTAGCTAATAACTATGGACCCGAAGGTCTGAGGTAAACTACTCACACTTCATCGGAGAGGCTATGATGATGTAGAAGCCCTCCGTGATGACGGCCCTCTCCGGCGGAGCTCCGGAACAGGCCCCAAGATGGGATCTCGTGGATACAGAAAGTTGCGGCGGTGGAATTAGGTTTTTGGCTCCGTCTCTGTTCGTTTGGGGTACGTAGGTATATATAGGAGGAAGAAGTACGTCGGTGGAGCTTCGGTGGGCCCATGAGGGTGGGGGCGCGCCTGGGGGTATAGGGCGCGCCACCTACCTCGTGCCCACCTCGAAGCTTCCTTGGCGTAGGGTCCAAGTCTCCTGGGTCATATTTGGGAAGAAAATCACGTTCCAGAAAGGTTTATTCCGTTTGGACTCCGTTTGATATTTCGTTTCTTCAAAACACTGAAATAGGCAAAAAAACAGCAATTCTGGGCTGGGCCTCCGGCTAATAGGTTAGTCCCAAAAATAATGTAAAAGTGGAAAATAAAGCCCAATATAGTCCAAAATAGTAGATAATATAGCATGGAGCAATCAAAAATTATAGATACGTTGGAGACGTATCATCGCTCTCCTCAGGAGCCAGATACTGGGGATGCTGGGCAGCCAACGGGTTATCCTCTAGCGATATTGGATATGGAGATACCCTTCGCGACGACACTTCAAGGTCGCCCGCTTCTTGAGCTGGGGAGTCCGGGGGAGGCATTTCGCTCTCCATCATCTCTGGAAGAAGATCCCCCAAAGATGAACTCTATCGAGAAGGGTTGCGATCCGGACTACAATTTACAAGCATCGGTTATTGTCTTCGGAAGTAAGGTAGGATATCTTCAGTGTTAAGTACTTTTTGATTACTTGTAGCTCGGTAGAGGGCTGATCCCCGCATGGACATTGTGCGGCAAGAATACCCTCCGAGGCAGGACCCTCTGGCGGAGATTTCTTCTCCCGTTTGGAAGCCTTAGTTTCCGGATCTTCAGAGGTAGTCCTCTTCCTTCCCCGGGGAGAGAGAATGTCAGATTCTTCCCCTTGGTTATCCTCCTTCGCGTAGGCGCTCATTCCCTCGATTGGAATAGGTAGCGATGGAGGCCCGCTTTAGCCCTATTTATTCCCCCTTTCATCTTCCTTTGAGGGCACTAGACAAGGTGTTGGCTCGAGCATCTTTTCCAGCACCGGATTGTCCAAGCCTTCAGGAAGGGGGGCCAAACACTGGATCATCTTTGCCTTTGTTATCCAGTCCTGGTCAAAGAGTGATTCTTCAGAATGATGTCATGATAAATAAAAGGACAGTGTGTTCGGCCATGGGATTACTTACTTGGGCCGCGGGGCGATTGTAGCTCAGGCCCACGTCCTCGGTGGTGTCCGGACACTCTATTTGGGGTCTGAAGAACGATTTGTACATCTCCTCGTGCGTCATGCCAAGGAAATTCTGAATAGTGCGCGGTCCTTCCGGGTTGAATTCCCACATGTGGAGGGGCCGGCTTTTGCAAGGCTGAACTCGACGAACCAGCATAACTTGCATTACCATAACTATACTGAAATCTCCCTTGAAGAGATCTCAGATACGGCTCTGCAGTATTGGCACGTCCTTGGCTGGACCCCAGCTCAGCCCCCTACTGATCCATGACATCAGTTGTGGTGGAGGGCCCGAGCGAAAGGTGGGGGCAGCTACCCACTTGGCACTTCGGGGAGCTGTGACGTAAAACCACTCCCGTTGCCACAATCCGGACACCTCTGGAAAGGAACCCTTTGGCCATGGAGCGTCAGCAATTTTGCTTATTAGAGCACCTCCGCACGCTGCATACTGCCCCTCGACCATCTTCGGCTTCACATCGAAGGTCTTGAGCCATAGGCCGAAGTGAGGGGTAATGCGGAGGAAGGCCTCACAAACGACAATAAATGACGAGATGTGAAGAAGGGAATCCAGGGCCAGATCGTGAAAATCCAGCCCGTAATAGAACATAAGACCCCTTACAAAGGGATCCAGAGTGAGGCCTAGTCCTCGGAGGAAGTGGGAGACGAACACAATGCTCTCGTTGGGTTCGGGAGTAGGGACGACCTGCCCTCGGGCGGGCAGCCTATGCGAAATTTCGGCGGTCAGATATCTGGCCTCCCTCAACTTCTTGATGTCCTCCTCCGTGACGGAGGAAGGCATGCACCGGCCTTGAAAGCTGGATCCGTACATGATTGAAGGTCCGAAGCGCCTGACCTGGGCTTTGGGTGTTAGAACTCAAGGCGGGAGAGGGATTTGATTGAGCACGGGAGGGAAAAAAGAAAAAGCCATGTCCCTTTATAAAGGGGATGAATATCAGGCGTCCTCCTCATGGCCGTTCGAGACTTACCTAAGATCTAGGAGTCATACCAATAGGCATGGTTGGGTTACCCACGTTTGTATTGATGAGTATCCCGTGATAAGGGGAACACAATCTCTGCTTTGACAAGACGTGTCAAGAAACCGCCTCGCGTTATGTGCGGGGCTGGTTAAACAAAAATGGTTCAAATAATTACCGGGCCGTGGCGTGATGTCATGCTACCAAAACGTGTCAGCAGATTAGATTTGTGGAAATATTATTCTCTCTACGGTGGTATGTGGAACTTATTTTGCAGGGTTGGACACTATCCTTGTATTCAAACTCTTCCGTGGTGTATTCGGAGGGGGAACCCGCCTTGCAATGCCGAAGACAACACTGCGCGCCGGACTCATCATCATTGAAGCTTCATTCAGGGCTACTGAGGGAGTCCTGGATTAGGGGGTCTCCGGACAGCCGGACTATATCCTTTGGCCGGATTGTTGGACTATGAAGATACGAGATTAAAGACTTCGTCCCGTGTCCGGATGGGACTCTACTTGGCGTGGAAGGCAAGCTAGGCAATACAGATATGCACATCTCCTCCTTTGTAACCGACCTTGTGTAATCCTAGCCTCCTCCGGTGTCTATATAAACCGGAGGGTTTTAGTCCGTAGGACAACATACAATCATACCATAGGCTAGCTTCTAGGGTTTAGCCTCTCTGATCTCGTGGTAGATCTACTCTTGTACTACTCATATTATCAAGAATAATCAAGCAGGACGTAGGGTTTTACCTCCATCAAGAGGGCCCGAACCTGGGTAAAACATCGTGTCCCCTGCCTCCTGTTACCATCCGCCTTAGACGCACAGTTCGGGACCCCCTACCCGAGATCCGCCGGTTTTGACACCGACACTCCTCTTTTCCACTAAGGCCCAATAAGGCCCATATACTCCATGGGGGGTTCCGGTAACCCCCCAGTACTCCGGTAAAAGCCCGACCTCACTCGGAACCATTCCGATGTCCAAACATAGGCTTCCAATATATTGACCGTTATGTCTCGACCATTTCGAGACTCCTCGTCATGCCCGTGATCACATTCGGGACTCCGAACAACCTTCGGTACATCAAAACACATAAACTCATAATACCGATCGTCACCAAACGTTAAGCATGCAGACCCTACGGGTTAGAGAATTATGTAGACATGACCGAGACTCATCTCCGGTCAATAACCAATAGAGGAACCTGGATTCTCATATTGATTCCTAAATATTCTACGAAGATCTTTATCGGTCAAATCACATAACAACATACGTTGTTCCCTTTGTCATCGGTATGTTACTTGCCCGAGATTCGAACGTCGGTATCTCAGTACCTAGTTCAATCTCATTACTGGCAAGTCTCTTTACTCGTTCCGTAATGCAACATCCCGCAATTAACTCATTAGTCACATTTCTTGCAAGGCTTATAGTGATGTGCATTACCGAGAGGGCCCAGAGATACCTCTCTACACGGAGTGACAAATCCTAATCTCGATCTATGCCAACTAAACAAACACCATTGGATACACCTGTAGAGCATCTTTATAGTCACCCAGTTACGTTGTGACGTTTGATAGCACACTAAGGGTTCCTCCGGTATTCGGGAGTTGCATAATCTCATAGTCATAGGAACATGTATAAGTTATGGAGAAAGCAATAGCAATAAACTAAACTATCATAGTGCTAAGCTAACGGATGGGTCAAGTCAATCACATCATTCTCCATTCTCCAATGATGTGATCTCGTTTATCAAATGACAACTCTTTGTCAATGGCTAGGAAACTTAACCATCTTTGATCAACGAGCTAGTCAGGTAGGGGCATACTAGTGACACTCTGTTTGTCTATGTATTCACACGTGTATTAAGTTTCCGGTTAATACAATTCTAGCATGAATAATAAAAATTTATCATGATATAAGGAAATATAAATAACAACTTTATTATTGCCTCTAGGGCATATTTCCTTCAGTCTCCCACTTGCACAAGAGTCAATAATCTAGATTACATTGTAATGATTCTAACACCCATGGAGTCTTGGTGTTGATCATGTTTTGCTCGTGAGAGTGTAGCGACCAGACCTCAAACAGTCTGATCTCTGTGCATCAGTGTCATCCCTGGATCGGTAACGCTGACACGCACAGTACTTGAGGATTTATAACAGAGTAGCAATCACACGCTTATTACATCGAATGTCTCAAAAGAGAACTTATTACAATAAATATGACTTAAGGCCATCTAATACAATAACAGCGGAAGGCTTGGAAGATAAAGTGAGTCCATCAACTCCAACGGCATCACTGAGTGAAAGACAACGACCTATGGCTCCTTACTCGTCGTCTGAAAAGTCTGCAACATGATACGTTGCAGCCCGAAATGGGTCAGCACATGGAATATGCTGGCAATGTAACACAAGAGAGTAATGAACAGAATAATGCTATCACTACATGCATATATGGCTGGTGGAGGCTGTATGGTTAATATGTTTTGCGGAAAGCCAATTTTTCCCTACAACAAAGGAATAAATTTTATTTAACTATCATGGTGGTTGTTAAACATTGAGAAGGTTCACCCAACTCAATCCCAATTAAGCATCATCATTAAACCCAATCAAATTATATTAAGAGTGATGAGATACATGATAATCCAAGAACTAGATACTCAAGATGTCCATAACCGGGGACACGGCTGACCATGATTAGTTTGTACACTCTGTAGAGGTTTGTGCACTTTTCCCCACAAGACTCGATCTCCTCCGTTGGATTTCTCGCACTACATAATGTTTGAGAAACGGATGACCGAGACACAGTCTTTCCGAAGAGGTCCCCTTAACCGATAGATAGGTCTGTACACCTACAATCCCCTACATCTACTAGCCCATCATGGAAAGGTTTCCCACAACTTACTCAACTATGACAGAGCCCATAATGGCATGTGGCTGCACACAGAAGTTTCTAGCATGAATAATCTTATGATCCCTTTGAGCCTGGGTGGCAGTCCATAGGAGAATCACAAGGTACCCCGGGATTTCCAAAAATACAGGCAACACTGGGTTCCCCAGGTGCCTCAATCCACCCAGATGTGTATTAAAGTTGCCACCTCAAGTTAACCATTAATTAAAAATACTCACATCTGTCATGAATACAATCAAACCCAAACCACGTCTACGAGCATAGCATTGCAATATAAGCAACGTAGAAGTAACTCCCAAAGGTTTGGTAATAAACAGGACAATAGGTACTACCTCATCTACTTCCCAAAACCCACATATTAATCATATCCTAATCATGCAATTGTTTGAGGATTGATCTAATGCAAAAAAACTGGGTAGTAAAGAGGTATGATCAAAGTGTTACTTGCCTTGTTGATGATCCGTGAAACCTAGAGACTCGTAGTAGCACGCTTCGCACTCCGGGTACTCTATCGCAAACAAACAAGCATACAATAAGCAATCAAACAAAGATGCATGGGTAAAACTCAAATAAGAAGATCTAACCAGAAAGTTCAACTTAAGAACTCCGGTTTGCAAAAAGAATCAAATCGAACGAAGCAACAAAACCCAAACTACGAAAGAAACAAGCTTCGATTACTAATCTGGACTAAAGTCAAATTTTACGGTAGCAAAAACTTGTTTAAGTTGATTAAACAGAAAGAGGGCCTCGAGACGAAACTCTAGGCGCTTGAATCGCCTGATTCCGATAAACGAGCGAAAAGATAAACTAAAATGAAAATCAGATCAGAAATCGTGATAGAAAATAATCGCGAAAAATCCGAGAAAAAGAAAAACTGACGAACAGGCTAACGAACGAACGTTCGCTGTCTGCGGCAACGGTGAAAATCGTTCGTTAAAATGAACGAACGAACGGGCGTTCGCTAAATAACTAAACCGGGGAAAAAATAAAACCGATCTGTAAAAAAACTGTGGGTTCTTTAAAAAAAACCGTATAGTTTTCCGAAGAAAACCGGCGGCAGCGGTTGCTACCTCCGGCGAGGCTCCGGCGAGGCAACGGCGGGTCTGACGGGGCGGCGGGGCTCCGGCGGGGCGGCGGCGGTCGGCGGCGAGGGGCGCGGCGGTCGGCGGCGAGGGGCGTCGGCGTCGGCGGCGAAGTCTGCGGCGGCGGCTGCTGTGGCTTAGGGTTAGGGTTACGCGCGGGTGGGCTCGGGTGGGTTGGGGGTCGCGGGCGGCGGCTTATAAGAGGGGGCCGGCTGGGGAATCCTGGCCGATTACGGCCCGGAGTCGGTTCGTTTTTTAAAAAAATCCACGCAGAAAAATGAAGAAAAGAAATACTAAACGGACTCCAAAAATCATGAAATAAATTTTCCCGTCCTCTAAAAATCTACGGGACAAGGTGAACATTTATTTGGGACTCTAATGCAATTTTGAAAAACACATATTTTTCCTAATTCAAATAAAATAGCGATAAAACTCCGAATAAAAATCTTATTTGATTTTAATATTAAATCTCCAATATTTCTTTATTTTGAGAAAGTCATTTTATCCTCTCTCTTTTATTTCTATAAAAGAAACATCCGAAGAGAAAATGATTAAAATCAAACGATCATCTGTTCAAAATTTGAGAAAACTCAAATATGAAAATAACGAAATCCCCAACTCTCTCCGTAGGTCCTTGAGTTGCGTAGAATTTCTAGGATCAAACCAAAATGCATTAAAATATGATATGCAAAGATGATCTAATGCATAACATTCCAAATTGAAAATTTTGGGATGTTACAAACCTACCCCCCTTAAGATGAATCTCGCCCTCGAGATTCGGGTTGGCTAGAAAATAGGTGAGGGTGATCGTTCCATAGATCTTCCTCTCATTCCCAGGTGGCTTCATCCTCGGTATGGTGGCTCCACTGAACCTTACAGAACTTGATAACCTTGATGCGTGTGACTCGACTGGCAAAATCAAGAATCTTGACTGGTTTCTCCTCGTAGGTCAAGTCGCTATCCAATTGAATCGCTTCCAGTGGCACTGTATCTCTCAGAGGGATATCAGCCATCTCTGTGTGGCACTTCTTCAACTGAGAAACATGGAACACATCGTGAACTCCTGACAATCCTTCGGGCAATTCCAACTTATAAGCAACTTCTCCCATACGTTCCAAAACTTTGTATGGTCCCACAAAATGTGGTGCTAACTTTGCATTAACTCCAAAGCGCTTCACTCCTCGAAGTGGTGATACACAAAGATACACTCTGTCTCCATCTTCGTAAACTATATCCTTGCGTTTAGAATCTGCATAGCTCTTCTGCGTGAACTGGGCTACTTTGAGTCTATCATGAATCAGCTTAACCTTCTTTTCAGACTCTTTAATCAAATCTGGTCCAAACAACTGTCGGTCTCCAACTTCATCCCACAACAACGGTGTCCTGCACTTCCTTCCATACAATGCTTCGAAAGGGGCCATCTTCAAACTAGTTTGATAGCTGTTGTTGTAAGAGAACTCTGCGTAAGGCAAATTGTCGTCCCAACTAGATCCATAATCTAGCGCACAAGCTCTCAACATGTCCTCCAAAATCCGATTGACTCTCTCAGTCTGTCCATCTGTCTGCGGGTGAAAAGTTGTACTGAACTCTAGCCTGGTTCCCAAAGTTTCATGCAACTGATTCCAAAACTTTGAGGTAAACTGGGTTCCTCTATCTGATACAATGGTCCTTGGAACTCCATGCAAACATACGATCCTGGTCATGTATATCTTTGCCAACTTAGCACTGGTGTAAGTGGTCTTCACTGGGATGAAATGAGCTACTTTCGTCAAACAATCAACTACAACCCATATCGAGTCATAGCCTGAACAAGTCCTGGGAAATCCCGTGATAAAATCCATGCCTAGCTTGTCCCACTTCCATTCGGGTATCGGCAATGGTTGTAGCAATCCTGCTAGCTTCTGATGCTCTGCCTTCACTCTCTGACATACATCACAAACTGCTACATACTCCGCAATATCCTTCTTCATTCCGGTCCACCAGAAACTATCCTTCAAATCCAGGTACATTTTAGTATTTCCTGGGTGAGTCGAATATGGCGAATCATGGGCCTCCTGCAAAATCATCTTCCTAATCTCCTGATCATTTGGCACATATACGCGGTCCTCGAACCATAAGGTATCGTGCTCATCCTCACGAAATCCTTTAGCCTTTCCTTTGCTCATCCTTTCCTTTATCTCGGTAATCTCCTTGTCCGTCTTCTGAGCTTCTCTGATCTTATTCATCAAAGTAGAATGAATCTCCAATGCTGCTACATAGCCTCTCTGAACTATCTCCAAACATAGCTCGCGAAGATCCTCTGCTAACTCCTTGGGTAACTCTCTGGTCATGAGTGTATTGACATGGCTCTTGCGGCTCAACGCATCGGCTACTACGTTAACCTTTCCGGGATGATAGTGCAACTTCATATCATAATCCTTAATGAGTTCCAACCATCTCCTCTGCCTGAGATTCAACTCCTTCTGCGTGAAGATATACTTCAAACTCTTGTGATCTGTGTATACCTCACAATGGTTTCCGATGAGAAAATGTCTCCAAGTCTTCAACGCATGCACTACGGCTGCTAACTCCAAATCATGAGTAGCATAATTTAACTCATGGGGTTTAAGCTATCGTGAGGCATATGAAACAACTCTTCCCTCCTACATAAGTACGGCTCCAAGTCCTCGACGAGAAGCATCACAATACACTTCATAATCCTTGCGTTGATCTGGCAGAATCAACACTGGTGATGTAACCAAGCGTTTCTTCAACTCCTGAAAGCTGGCCTCACATTCCTCAGTCCATTTGAACTTGGTGTCCTTCTTTAACAACTCCGTCATAGGCTTTGCAATCTTCGAGAAATTCTCAATGAACCTCTAGTAGTATCCTGCGAGTCCAAGAAAACTCTGGATCACTCCAACTGACGTGGGTGCCTCCCAATTTGTCACAGTGACAACTTTGGTGGGGTCTACCGCTATTCCTTCTCCGGATATAACATGTCCAAGGAATCCAACTTCCTTCAACCAAAACTCACACCTGCTGAACTTGGCGTATAGTTGATGTTCTTTGAGCTTCCCAAGTACTAAAAGCAAATGCTCTTTATGCTCCTCTTCATTCTTCGAGTAGACCAGAATATCATAAATGAACACCACAACGAACTTATCCAAAAACTCCATAAACACCTTGTTCATCATGTTCATAAAATAGGCAGGTGCGTTAGTCAAGCCAAATGACATAACAGTATACTCCTATAGCCCGTACCTCATGGTAAAAGCTGTCTTAGGTATATCCTGCTCTCGAATCTTCAGCTGGTGGTACCCTGATCGCAGATCGATCTTGGAAAAAACCTTAGCTCCTTGCAGCTGATCAAACAAATCATTGATCATCGGCAGTGGGTACTTGTTCTTGATCGTCACCTTGTTCAATCCTCGATAATCAACAACTATCCTCAACGATCCATCCTTCTTCTCCACTAGAATTACTGGTGATCCCCAAGGTGATGAGCTTGGGCGAATATATCCTTTATCTAGTAACTCCTTAATCTGCTTCTTAATTCCCTCTAAATCCTATGCGGGCATCCTGTGTGGTCTCTTAGATATTGGCCATGTGTCTGGCAAAAGCTCAATCAAAAACTCGATGTCTCTATCCGGTGGCATGCCTGGCAACTCTTCTGGAAATACATCCGGGAAATCCTTCACCACTGGTACTTCCTCGTGTACAACTCCTGATAAGGAATTTACTTGAGTCCTATTCGGCACATGCTGGGATACGTACTTGATCCTTCTTCCTTCTGGGGTGGTGAGCAAAATCGACTTAATGGCGCAATCGATGTTTCCTCCATACATTGATAGCCAATCCATACCCAGAATCACATCCAAACCTTGCGACTCCAAAATTATTAGATCTGAGGGGAAAACATGCCTACCTATTGTCAATGGCATCTGAAAACATCCTTGGCTTGCCATATACTCTGCTCCTGGCGAGCTCACTAACATAGGTGTACTAAGAACTTTGGTGGGAAGCTTATACTTATCCACAAATCCCCTTGATATGTATGAATGTGATGAACCAGTATCAAAAAGAATGACTGCAGTAAATGACTTAAGCAAAACCTTACCTATTACTGCATCTGGCTGGCCTTCAACCTCCTCCACGTTAACGTGGTTCACTTGTCCCCTGTTGAAAGGGTTGGGCTTCTTCCCAAAACTTCCATTGCCATTTCCATTCTTAGCTTCAGGACATTCATTGGCGTAATGTTCAGTCTTCTGGCACTTGTAGCAAGTAACGTGGCTTAGATCTTTCTTGGCGGGTGTTGCTGGGTTGGAACGGTTCTGGCCGTTGCTTCCTCTATTACCATTCCCATTCTTGGGGCCACTATGGTTGTGTGAACTTCCTCTAGTGTGATTGTGACATCCATGGTTATGCTGAAAGGGTCCTCCCGAGTTCAGGGTAAAACGGGGTCTCTGTTGAGCTCCAGAATTATACTTCCCTTGTCCATTCTTCCTCTTGCGGTTGTCAATCTGCTGTTGCTTCCCTTCAATCATGAGAGCTCTGTCTACCAACTGTTGGTAGTTATTAAAGGTTGCTACCATCAACTGCACGCTCAGCTCATCATTCAGTCCTTCCAGAAACTTCTCCTGTTTAGCTGCATCTATAGCAACGTCATCTGGGGCATAACGTGCTAGCTTGCTAAAGTCATCCACATACTGGCCAACGGTGCGTCCTCCTTGGCATAAGTTGCGAAACTCACTCTTCTTCATGGCCATAGCTCCTGCTGATACATGGGCAGTGCGAAAAGCCTGTTGGAACTGGTCCCACATAACAGTGTCGATGGGATAGGTAACAGTGTAATTCTCCCACCATGCTGATGCGGGTCCATCAAGCTGATGTGAGGCAAAACACACTCTTTCCGCATCCGTGCATCCCGCAGTGGTCAACTCCCTTCCAATCTTGTGGAGCCAATCATCTGCAACTATCGGCTCAGTGCTACTGGAGAACACCGGCGGATTCAGCCTTAGAAAACAGGCTAAGTGATCAACAGGTGGTGGTGGTGGTGGGTTGTTGTTGTTGTTGTTCCCCTGATTCTGATTCTGGACTAGTATCTGCATCAATGCATTCTGTTGCTGGATCAACTGAGTGAGCTTCAGTGGGGAAGCAAATCCATTGTCGCGTCTCGGAGGCATCTGATGAGTTTAGAAAAGATGAGAAAACAGAGTAGAATGGGGTCTAGGGGGAAACAATACCCATATGCACATGAGACAAACACAATCATATCACTCAATCAAGCAAGCAAGGGCATACAATCGGTCTAGAACTATCGTTACAAAAGTGCTCGGCCTATACTATATACATGGTGGAATACTACTACTGTTTTGGTGGTCGACTAGAAAAATTGATCGGTAGAAGACTCCATAATATCCGCTCCAGCTTCATCAACAAAGTCATCATCGCTATCGTCGGGGTCCGAGTCGGTGTCGTCGATGATGATGTAGTTCTCTGGGCAAGTGGAATCATCATCTTCTCCTCCTGGCGCGGGGTCTCCCATGAAGACTCCTAGCTTCCTTGCCAGGTCGTCATTCTTCTCCACTAGTATGACGATTTCCTCCTCATAATCTTTGCGAGTTGCCTTGAGTTCTTCTTCACTCTCGGTGATCCTTGTCATTGCCTTCTTTAGATCTATCATGCATGCGCACATCTGGTTCTCCTCGCGACGTATGTGCTGGTTTAACTCCTGGATGAAAGCGGGAATTGATCTATCCTTCCTGGTGTTGATCATCTCCCATTGCTCATCTCGGCGCCCACAAATCTGGTAGATAGTATCCTTGAGATCCTTGTGGTAAACTTCTCCAATGCATCCCATGGTGATGTGGGCTGCCATACTCTTCCCTAGACTCTAGGTTGGTGCATCAAAGGAAAACTCTATGGGCTCAGTGACTGGCGTAAATGTCCTTCCTGGAACTTGAACTTGAATCATCCAGCGCTCCTCTTCTGGTAAAGTGGTGTTGTAAGTCCCGGTGAAGCTTGGTATTCCGATGTTCAGGTACCTAGTGACTTCCTTCAAGTGGCGTCCAAAAGGTGTGTCTTCATCCGGTTGTGCAAACTTGTTCCTTGCGTCCGCCATCCTAAAGAGTAGAAAAAGGAGAGGAGTCAGAAATGAGAAGAGAGTAGTGATCTAGGGCTTTATCTTAGTGGTCGTGTCCTATAGTCAGCGTGTGCTCTGATACCATCTTGTAGCGACCAGAACTCAAAACAGTCAGATCTCTGTGCATCAGTGTCATCCCTGGATCGGTAATGTTGACACGCATAGTACTTGAGGATTTATAACAGAGTAGCAATCACGCACCTATTAAATCGAATGTCTCAAAAGCCCTGTTCGAGAATTCATCCGATTAACCAGTTAACTTGCCAATTAATCCCTACTCATAGGGTCACCGAGTAGCCGATAAACTGATAAATCGTCCGATTAATTGATTAAATGGCCGATTAACTTGCCGATTAGCCTATTAATCCCCTACTCGCCAGCCAACCGAGCAGTTACCAGTTAACGATTTCCTCAACAATGCTCAAAAGAGAACTTATTACAATAAATATGGCTTAAGGCCATCTAATACAATAACAGCGGAAGGCTTGGAAGATAAAGTGAGTCCATTAACTCCAACGGCATCACTGAGTGAAAGACAACAACCAATGGCTCCTTACTCGTCCTCTGAAAAGTCTGCAACATGATACGTTGCAGCCCGAAACGGTTCAGCACATGGAATATGCTGGCAATGTAGCACAAGAGAGTAATGAACAGAATAATGCTATCACTACATGCATATATGGCTGGTGGAGGCTGTATGGTTAATATGTTTTGCGGAAAGCCAATTTTTCCCTACAACAAAGGAATAAATTTTATTTAACTATCATGGTGGTTGTTAAACATTGAGAAGGTTCAACCCACTCAATCCCAATTAAGCATCATCACTAAACCCAATCAAATTATATTAAGAGTGATGAGATCCACATGATAATCCAAGAACTGCATACTCAAGATGTCCATAACCGGGGATACGGCTAACCATGATTAGTTTGTACACTCTGCAGAGGTTTGTGCACTTTTCCCCACAATACTCGATCTCCTTCGTTGGATTTCTCGCACTACATATTGTTTGAGAAACGGATGAACAAGATACAGTCTTTTTGAAGAGGCCCCCTTAACCGATAGATAGACATGTACACCTACAATCCCCTACATCTGCTAGCCCATCATGGAAAGGTTTCCCACAACTTACTCAACTATGCCAGAGCCCATAATGGCATGTGGCTGCACACGGAAGTTTCTAGCATGAATAATCTTATGATCCCTTTGAGCCTGCGTGGCAGTCCATAGGAGAATCACACGGTACCCCGGGATTTCCAAAAATACAGGCAACACTGGGTTCCCCGGGTGCCTTAATCCACCCAGATGTGTATTAAAGTTGCCACCTTAAGTTAACCATTAATTAACAATACTCACATCTGTCATGAATACACTCAAACCCAAACCACGTCTACGAGCATAGCATAGCAATATAAGCAACATAGAAGTAACTCCCACAAGTTTGGTAATAAACAGGACAATAGGTACTACCTCATCTACTTCCCAAAACCCACATATTAATCAGATCCTAATCATGCAATTGTTTGAGGATTGATCTAATGCAAAAAAAAACTGGGTAGTAAAGAGGTATGATCAAAGTGTTACTTGCCTTGCTGATGATACGTGAAACCTAGAGACTCGTAGTAGCATGCTTCGCACTCCGGGTACTCTATCGCAAACAAATAGGCATACAATAAGCAATCAAACAAAGATGCACCGGTAAAACTCAAATAAGAAGATCTAACTAGAAAGTTCAACGTAAGAACTCCGGTTTTCAAAAGGAATCAAATCAAGCGAAGCAACAAAACTCAAACTACGAAAGAAACAAGCTTCGATTACTAATCTGGACTAAAGTCAAATTTTACAGTAGCAAAAACTTGTTTAAGTTGATTAAACAGAAAGAGGGCTTCAAGACGAAACTCTAGGTGCTTGAATCGCTCGATTCCGATAAACGAGCGAAAAGACAAACTAAAACGAAAATCAGATCAGAAATCGCGATCGAAAATAATCGTGAAAAATCCGAGAAAAATAAAAACTGACGAACAGGCTAACGAATGAACGTTCGCTGTCTGCGGCTAAACGGTGAAAATCGTCCGTTAAACCAAACAAACGAACGGGCGTTCGCTAAATAACTAAACTGAAAAAAACGATCTGTAAAAAAAATAAACCGCGGGTTCTTTAAAAAAACCATACGGTTTTCCGAAGAAAACCGATGGCAGCGGTTGCTACCTCCGGCGAGGCGACGGCGGGTCCGATGGGGCGGCGAGGGGCGGCGGCGGTGGCGGCGGCGAGGGGCGGCGGCGGTGGCGGCGAGGGGCGGCGGCGTCGACGGCGAGGCGGCGGCGAAGTCCGCGGCTGCGGAGGCTTAGGGTTAGGGTTAGGAGCGGGTGGGCTGGGGGTCGCAGGCGGCGGCTTATAAGAGAGGGCCGACTGGGGAGTCTTGGACGATTACGGCCCGGAGTCAGTTCGTTTTTTTATAATTCCGCGCGGAAAATGAAGAAAAGAAATACTAAACGGACTACAAAAATCCTGAAATAAATTTTGCCTCTCCTCTAAAAATCTACCGGACAAGGTGAATATTTATTTGGGACTCTAATGCAATTTTGAAAAACGCATATTTTTCCTAATTCAACTAAAATAGCGATAAAACTCCGAATAAAATTCTTATTTGATTTTAATATTAAATCTCCAATATTTCTTTATTTTGAGGAAGTCATTTTATCCTCTCTCTTTTATTTTTATAAAAGAAATATTCGAAGAGAAAATAATTAAAATCAAACGATCCTCTTTTCAAAATTTGAGAAAACTCAAATATGAAAATAACGAAATCCCCAACTCTCTCCGTAGGTCCTTGAGTTGCGTAGAATTTCTAGGATCAAACCAAAATACATTAAAATATGATATACAAAGATGATCTAATGCATAACATTCCAAATTGAAAAATTTGGGATGTTACAAAGAGAGGCTTAGTCAACGAGTCTGCAACATTCAGATCCGTTTGTATCTTGCAAATCTCTATGTCTCCCTCCTTGACTTGATCGCGGATGGAATTGAAGTGTCTCTTGATGTGATTGGTTCTGTTGTGAAATCTGGATTCCTTTGCCAAGGCAATTGCACTAGTATTGTCACAAAAGATTTTCATTGGACCCGATGCACTAGGTATGACACCTAGATCGGATATGAACTCCTTCATCCAGACTCCTTCATTTGCTACTTCTGAAGCAGCTACGTACTCCGCTTCACACGTAGATCCCGCCACGACGCTTTGCTTGGAACTGCACCAACTGACAGCTCCACCATTAACTAAAAACATGTATCCGGTTTGTGACTTAGAGTCATCCGGATCAGTGTCAAAGCTTGCATCGACGTAACCGTTTACGACGAGCTCTTTGTCACCTACATAAAAAAGAAACATATCCTTAGTCCTTTTCAGGTATTTCAGGATGTTCTTGACTGATGTCCAGTGATCCACTCCTGGATTACTTTGGTACCTCCTTGCTAAACTAATATCAAGGCACACATCAGGTCTGGTACACAGCATTGCATACATGATAGAACCTATGGCCGAAGCATAGGGAATGACTTTCATTTTCTCTCTATCTTCTGCAGTGGTCGAGCATTGAGTCTAACTCAATTTCACACCTTGTAACACAGGCAAGAACCCTTTCTTTGCCTGATCCATTTCGAACTTCCTCAAAACTTTATCATGGTATGTGCTTTGTGAAAGTCCAATTAAGCGTCTTGATCTATCTCTATAGATCTTGATGCCCAATATATAAGCAGCTTCACCGAGGTCTTTCATTGAAAAAATCTTATTCAAGTATCCTTTTATGCTATTCAGAAATTCAGTATCATTTCCGATCAACAATATGTCATCTACATATAATATCAGAAATGCTACAGAGCTCCCACTCACTTTCTTGTAAATACAGGCTTCTCCAAAAGTCTGTATAAAACCATATGCTTTGATCACACTATCAAAGTGTATATTCCAACTCCGAGAGGCTTGCACTAGTCCATAAATGGATCACTGGAGCGTGCACACTTTGTTAGCACCTTTTGGATCGACAAAACCTTCTGGTTGCATCATATACAACTCTTCTTTAAGATATCTATTAAGGAATGCAGTTTTGACATCCATTTGCCAAATTTCATAATCATAAAATGCGGCAATTGCTAACATGATTCGGACGGACTTAAGCATCGCTATGGGTGAGAAGGTCTCATCATAGTCAACTCCTTGAACTTGTCAAAAACCTTTTGCAACAAGTCGAGCTTTGTAGACAGTAACATTACCGTCATCGTCAGTCTTATTCTTGAAGATCCATTTATTTTCTATGCCCTGCCGATCATCGGGCAAGTCAACCAGAGTCCACACTTTGTTCTCATACATTGATCCCATCTCAAATTCCATGGCCTCAAGCCATTTTGCGGAATCTGGGCTCATCATCGCTTCCTCATAGTTCGTAGGTTCGTCATGGTCAAGTAACATGACCTCCAGAACAGGATTACCGTACCACCCTGGTGCGGATCTTACTCTGCTTGACCTACAAGGTTCGGTAGTAACTTGATCAGAAGTTTCATGATCATCATCATTAGCTTCCTCACTTACTGGTGTAGGAATCACTGGAACTGAATTCTGTGATGAACTACTTTCCAATAAGGGAGTAGGTACAATTACCTCGTCAAGTTCTACTTTCCTCCCACTCACTTCTTTCGAGAGAAACTCCTTCTCTAGAAAGGATCCATTCTTAGCAACAAATATCTTGCCTTTGGATCTGTGATAGAAGTTGTACCCAACAATTTCCTTTGGGTATCCTATGAAGACACATTTCTCCGATTTGCATTTGAGCTTATCAGGTTGAAGCTTTTTCACATAAGCATCGCATCCCCAAACTTTAAGAAACGACAACTTAGGTTTCTTGCCAAACCACAATTCATAAGGTGTCGTCTCAACGGATTATGATGGTGCCCTATTTAACGTGAATGCAGCTGTCTCTAAAGCATAACCCCAAAACGATAGCGGTAAATCAGTGAGAGACATCATAGATCGCACCATATCTAATAAAGTGTGGTTATGACGTTCGGACACACCATTACGCTGTGGTGTTCCAGGTGGCGTGAGTTGCGAAACTATTCTGCATTGTTTCAAATGAAGACCAAACTCATAACTCAAATATTCACCTCCACGATCAGATCGTAGAAACTTAATTTTCTTGTTACAATGATTTTCCACTTCACTCTGAAATTCTTTGAACTTTTCAAATGTTTCAGACTTATGTTTCATCAAGTAGATATACCCATATCTGCTCAAATCATCTGTGAAGGTAAGAAAATAACGATACCCGTCGCGAGCATCAACACTCATCGGACCGCATATATCAGTATGTATTATTTCCAACAAGTCTGTTGCTCGCTCCATTGTTCCAGAGAACGGAGTCTTAGTCATCTTGCCCGTGAGCATGGTTCGCAAGAATCAAGTGATTCATAATCAAGTGATTCCAAAAGTCCATCAGCATCGAGTTTCTTCATGAGCTTTACACCAATATGACCTAAATGACAGTGCCACAAATAAGTTGCACTATCATTATTAAACTTATATCTTTTGGCTTCAATACTATGAACATGTGTATCACTACTATCAAGATTTAGTAAAAACGGACCACTCATCAAGGGTGCATGACCATAAAAGATATTATTCATATAAATAGAACAACCATTATTCTCTGATTTAAATGAATAACCATCTTGCATCAAACAAGATCTAGATATAATGTTCATGCTCAACGCTGGCACCAAATAACAATTATTTAGGTCTAAAACTAATCCCAAAGGTAGATGTAGAGGTAGCATGCCGACGGCGATCACATCGACTTTGGAACCATTTCACACGCGCATCGTCACCTCGTCCTTAGCCAATCTTCGCTTAATCCGTAGCCCCTGTTTCGAGTTGCAAATATTAGCAACAGAACTAGTATCAAATACCCATGCGCTACTGCGAGCATTACTAAGGTACATATCAATAACATGTATATCAAATATACCTTTCACTTTGCCATCCTTCTTCTCCGCCAAATACTTGGGGCAGTTCTGCTTCCAGTGACCAGTCCCTTTGCAGTAAAAGCACTCAGTCTCAGGCTTAGGTCCAGACTTGGGCTTCTTCACTTGAGCAGCAACATGCTTGCCCTTCTTCTTGAAGTTTCCCTTCTTCCCTGTACCCTTTTTCTTGAAACTGGTGGTCTTGTTGACCATCAACACTTGATGCTCCTTCTTGATTTCTACCTCCGTAGCCTTTAGCATTGCGAAGAGCTCGGGAATTGTCTTATCCATCCCTTGCATACTATAGTTCATCACGAAGCTCTTGTAGCTCGGTGGCAGTGATTAAAGAACTCTGTCAATGACACTATCATCAGGAAGATTAACTCCCAGCTGAGTAAAGTGGTTGTGATACCCAGACATTCTGAGTATATGTTCACTGACAGAACTATTCTCCTCCATTTTGCAGCTGTAGAACTTATTGGAGACTTCATATCTCTCAATCCGGGCATTTGCTTGAAATATTAACTTCAACTCCTGGAACATCTCATATGCTCCATGACGTTCAAAACGTCATTGAAGTCCCGGTTCTAAGCCGTAAAGCATGGCACACTAAACTATCGAGTAGTCATCAGCTTTTCTCTGCCAGACGTTCATAACATCTGGTGTTGCTCCTGTAGTAGGTTTGTCACCTAGCGGTGCTTCCAGGACGTAATTCTTCTGTGCAGCAATGAGGATAGTCCTCAAGTTATGGACCTAGTCCATGTAATTGCTACCATCATCTTTCAACTTAGCTTTCTCTAGGAACACATTAAAATTCAACAGAACAACAGCACGGGCCATCTATCTAGAACAACATAGACATGCAAAATACTATCAGGTACTAAGTTCATGATAAATTAAAGTTCAATTAATCAAATTGCTTAAGAACTCCCACTTAGATAGACATCCCTCTAATCATCTAAGTGATCACGTGATCCATATCAACTAAACCATGTCCGATCATCACGTGAGATGGATTAGTTTTTAATGGTGAACATCACTATGCTGATCATATCTACTATATGATTCACGCTCGACCTTTCGGTCTCAGTGTTCCGAGGCCATATCTGCATATGCTAGGCTCGTCAAGTTTAACCTGAGTATTCTGCGTGTGCAAAACTGGCTTGCACCCGTTGTATGTGAACATAGAGCTTATCACACCCGATCATCACATGGTGTCTCGGCACGACGAACTGTAGCAATGGTGCATACTCAGCGAGAACACTTATACCTTGAAATTTAGTGAGAGATCATCTTATAATGCTACCGCCAAACTAAGCAAAATAAGATGCATAAAGGATAAACATCACATGCAATCAATATAAGTGATATGATATGGCCATCATCATCTTGTGCCTTTGATCTCCATATCAAAAGAACCGTCATGATCACCATCGTCACCGGCTTGACACCTTGATCTCCATCGGAGCATCATTGTCATCTCGCCAACTATTGCTTCTACGACTATCGCTACCGCTTAGTGATAAAGCAAAGCAATTACATGGCGATTACATTTCATACAATAAACCAACAACCATATGTCTCCTGCCAGTTGCCGATAACTCTGTTACAAAACATGATCATCTCATACAATAAAATTTAGCATCGTGTCTTGACCATATCACATCACAACATGCCCTGCAAAAACAGGTTAGACGTCCTCTACTTTGTTGTTGCAAGTTTTACGTGGCTGCTATGGGCTAAGCAAGAACCATTCTTACCTATGCATCAAAAACCACAACACGGTATAGTGATTGCTTTTTGATCTTCAGAAAGAACCTTGTGCATTGGATGTGATTCAACTAAAGTTGGAGAAACTGACACCCACTAGCCACCTGTGTGCGAAGCACGTCGGTAGAACCAGTCTCGCGTAAGCGTACGCGTAATGTCGGTCTGAGCCGCTTCATCCAACAATACCGCTGAATCAAGAATCAGCTAGTGACGGCAAGAAATATGTATATACCCACGCCCACAACTCCATTGTGTTCTACTCATGCATATAACATATACGCATAGACCTGGCTCGGATGCCACTGTTGGGGAACGCAGTAATTTCCAAAAAAAACTATGCACACGCAAGATCCATCTAGGTGATGCATAGCAACGAGAGGGGAAGAGTGTTGTGCACGTACCCTCGTAGACCGTAAGCGGAAGCATTATGACAACGCGGTTGATGTAGTCGTACGTCTTCACGGTTCGACCGATCTTAACACCAAAGGTACGGCACCTCCGCGATCTGCACACGTTCAACTCAGTGACGTCCCACGAACTCTAGATCCAGCTAAGTGTCGGGGGAGAGCTTCGTCAGCATGACGGCGTGATGACGGTGATGATGAAGTTACCAACGCAGGGCTTCACCTAAGCACTACAACGATATGACTGAGGTGGAAATCTGTGGAGGGGGGCACCACACACGGCTACGAGATCACCTTGTGTGTCTATGGGGTGCCCCCCTCCCCCGTATATAAAGGAGTGGAGGAGGGGAGGGATGACCCTCTCTATGGCGTGCCCTAGGGGGAGTCCTACTCCCACCGGGAGTAGGATCCCCCCCTTTCCCTAGTTGGAGTAGGAGAGAAGGAAGGGGGAGAGAGAGGGAAGGAAGCCCCCCCCCCCCCCAATTCGGATTGGGCTAGGGGGCGCTCCCTCCACCTTTCCCTTCCTCTCCTCTTTTCCACTAAGGCCCAATAAGGCCCATATACTCCCCGGGGGGTTCCGGTAACCCCCCGGTACTCCGGTAAATGCCCGACCTCACTCGGAACCATTCCGATGTCCAAACATAGGCTTCCAATATATTGACCTTTATGTCTCTACCATTTCGAGACTCCTCATCATGCCTGTGATCACATTCGGGACTCTGAACAACCTTCGGTACATCAAAACACATAAACTCATAATACCGATCGTCACCGAACGTTAAGCGTGCGGACCCTACGGGTTCGAGAATTATGTAGACATGACCGAGACTCATCTCCGGTCAATAACCAATAGCGGAACCTGGATGCTCATATTGGTTCCTACATATTCTACGAAGATCTTTATCGGTCAAACCGCATAACAACATACGTTGTTCCCTTTGTCATCGGTATGTTACTTGCCCGAGATTCGATCGTCGGTATCTCAATACCTAGTTCAATCTCATTACTGGCAAGTCTCTTTAATCGTTTCGTAATGCAACATCCCGTAATTAACTCATTAGTCACATTTCTTGCAAGGCTTATAGTGATGTGCATTACCGAGAGGGCCCAGAGATACCTCTCCGATACACGGAGTGACAAATCCTAATCTTGATCTATGCCAACTAAACAAATACCATTGGATACACCTTTAGAGCATCTTTATAGTCACCCAGTTACGTTGTGATGTTTGATAGCACACTAAGGGTTCGTCCGGTATTCGGGAGTTGCATAATCTCATAGTCATAGGAACATGTATAAGTTATGGAGAAAGCAATAGTAATAAACTAAACGATCGTAGTGCTAAGCTAACGGATGGGTCAAGTCAATCACATCATTCTCCAATAGGGATGGCAGTTTTTCCCATGGGTATGGGTACCCGCGGGTACCCTACCCGAAAACAACGGGTATGGGCGAGACTTGAAGAGATTGTGTACCCATGGGTAATGGGTATCCATACCCACAAAATATATGGGTTGGATATGGGTATGACATTGCACCCATGGGTAACCCAATGGATACCCAAAAACAATTAATAAATGAAAATAACTCCTATGACATGTGGGGTCATCATCCATCTCCTATGGCCCATCCTAAGTCTTGATTCCTTAAATTGGCCATAGCTCATAGGCCCGTAATCACCCGCTTGCCACTCCTCATGCGTCCTATGTGACTCATTGAAAAGATGAAATCTTGACTCTTTGCTACCAGAATCCTATCCAATGCTCGATCCAGCGATTCCCCATTCCCAGCACGACCTCCCACTGTACCGGGTTTCTACTAATCGCCGCTCATACTCCCTTGATGCCTCAAAGAGGCCACCCATCATAGTAGCATGTGTTGGTGATATACTACTCGTCCATGATCACTTGAAGTTTAAACCCATTTCTCTACATTTTAAAATTTTAAATGCTATATATTATATCCACTGGATACCCATTGGGTATAGGATACCCGATGGGTATGGGCATGGGTGCCAATTTATGCCCTCGTAGATCATAAGCGGAAGCGTTATGACAACGCGGTTGATGTAGTTGTACGTCTTCACGATCCGACCGATATTAGCACCGAAGGTACGACACCTTCACGATCTGCACATGTTTAGCTCGGTGATGTCCCATGAACTCTAGATCTAGCTGAGTGTCGGGGGAGAGCTTCGTCAGCACGACGGCGTGATGATGGTGATGATGAAGTTGCCGACGCAGGGCTTTGCCTAAGCACTACAACGATATGACCGAGGTGGAAATCTGTGGAGGGGGCATCGCACACGGCTAAGAGATCAACTTGTGTGTCTATGGGGTGTCCCATCCCCCGTATATAAAGGAGTGGAGGAGGGGAGGGCCGGCCCTCTCTATGGCGCGCCCTAGGGGGAGTCCTACTCCCACCAGGAGTAGGATTCCCCCCTTTCCCTAGTTGGAGTAGGAGAGAAGGAAGGGGGAGAGAGAGGGAAGGAAGGGGGCCCCCCCCCCCCATCCAATTTGGATTGGGCTATGGGGGGCGCGCCCTCCACCTTTCCCTTCCTCTCCTCTTTTCCATTAAGGCCCAATAAGGCCCATATACTCCCCGGGGGTTTCTGGTAACCATCCGGTACTCCGGTAAATGCCCGAACTCACTCGGAACCATTCCGATGTCCATACATAGGATTCCAATATATCGATCTTTATGTCTCGACCATTTCGAGACTCCTCGTCATGCCCGTGATCACATCCCGGACTCCGAACAACCTTCAGTACATCAAAACACATAAACTTCTAATACCGATCGTCACTGAACGTTAAGCATGCGGACCCTACGGGTTTGAGAATTATGTAGACATGATCGAGACTCATCTCCGGTCAATAACAAATAGCGGAACCTGGATGCTCATATTGGTTCCTACATATTCTACGAAGATCTTTATCGGTCAAACCACATAAACATACGGTGTTCCCTTTGTCATCGGTATGTTACATGCCCGAGATTCGATCGTCGGTATCTCAATACCTAGTTCAATCTCATTACCAGGAAGTCTCTTTACTCGTTTTATAATGCAACATCCCATAACTAACTCATTAGTCACATTGCTTGCAAGGCTTATAGTGTTGTGCATTACCGAGAGGGCCCAGAGATACCTCTCCGATACACGGAGTGACAAATCCTAATATCGATCTATGCCAACTCAACAAACACCATTGGAGACACCTGTAGAGCATCTTTATAGTCACCCAGTTATGTTGTGACGTTTGATAGCACACTAAGTGTTCCTCCGGTATTCGGGAGTTGCATAATCTCATAGTCATAGGAACATGTATAAGTTATGGAGAAAGCAATATCAATAAACTAAACGATCATAGTGCTAAGCTAACGGATGGGTCAAGTCAATCACATCATTCTCCAATGATGTGACCCCGTTTATCAAATGACAACTCTTTGTCAATGGCTAGGAAACTTAACCATCTTTGATCAACGAGCTAGTCAAGTAGAGGCATACTAGTGACACTATATTTGTCTATGTATTCACACATGTACTAAGTTTCCGGTTAATACAATTCTAGCATGAATAAACATTTATCATGATGTAAGGAAATATAAATAACAACTTTATTATTGCCTCTAGGGCATATTTCCTTCAGACATGACCACCATTAGGGGGGATTACTGTAGCATGACTCTTGGGGTGTTACATGGCACATACAAATTTTCTTAGAATGACAAAAGAATACCGTATATAGGTAGGTATAGTGGACTCCTGTGGCAAAAACTGGTTTGAAGAATTTTGGATGCACAAGTAGTGGTCATGCTTAGTGCAAATGAAGGCTAGCAAAAGATTGAGAAGCATCCAACCAAGAAACGAAAAATCTCATAAGCGAGCATTAAGCATAACTAACACTGAATAATGCACCAGAAGTAGGATGTAATTTCATTGCATAACTATTGACTTTCGTGCTTGCATAGGGAATCACAAATCTTAACACCAATATTCTTACTAAATCATAATTATTCATCAAAATGACTCACATATTATATCAACATATCGCAAAACTATTAAAAACAATCAAGTTTATTTTGTCCAATGATCTTCATGAAAGTTATTATTATATCCTCCTTGGGTATCTATCACTTTGGGACTAGTTTCATATGTTGCTTTTGATAGCTCAAACAAATCTAAGTGAAGAACATGAGCACAAAAAATTTCTTCTCCCAAAATAATTTAAGTGAAGCAAGAGAGAATTTCTTAAAAAATTTACTAACTCTCAAATAAATCTAAGTGAAGCATGAGAGCATTTCTCCAAAAATACTAAAGCACACCATGCTCAAAAAGATATAAGTGAAGCACTAGAGCAATTGCATAGCTCATAAAGACTTAAGTGAAGCATAGAGAGCAATTCTAACAAGCCATAGCATAATTTTGGCTCTCTCAAATAGGTGTGTCCAACAAGGATTCATGACTAAAAATACAAAGTAAAACAAGCAAAGACTCATATCATACAAGACGCTCCAAGCAAAACTCATAATATGTGACGAATAAAAATATAGTTTCAAGTAAAATACCGATGGTCATTAGAAGGAAGAGGGGATGCCACTCGGGGCATCCCCAAGCTTAGTTGCTTGATACTTCTAGAATACTATCTTGGGGTGCCATGGGCATCCCCAAGCTTAGCCTTTTGCTAATCCTTATTCCTTCATCCATCGTAATATCACAAAAAAACTTCAATCACACAAAACTTAACAAAACCTTCATGAGATCCGTTAGTATAAGAAAGCAAATCACTACTATAAGTACTGTTGCAAATCCATTCATATTTTATTTTTGCATTATATCTACTGTCCTTATTCCCCTCTCATGGCCCATATGGCTCATATCTTCCCCCCGGGGGTTCCGGTAACCCCCCGGGTACTCCGATAAGTACCCGATACTACCCGAAACACTTCCGGTGTCTGGATACTATCATCCTATATATCAATCTTTACCTCTCGACCAGGCCCGTACCAGACACATGTGCAAAGTGTTCAACTGCACAGGGCCCCCGGATGAGCAGGGGCCCCAATTTTTTTATGTGATCCTAATACTAATGACTAATTCTATGACTAATCAAGGCATTTGACCAATATGGAGTACTCGTTGGAAACCTGAACCGTATTAACTCCACATAAATCTCACGCACCCCTCCTCCTAATCTCTTTCTTTTTCTCGTTATCTTCCAGCGACCAACACAAGCGCAGAAGGCCAAATCTCTTCCTCTTCTAATATTACAATCATGCCCGTGGATTAATTCTTTCGCAATTTCTCCAAATTAAATCCCTTATTGCAATGAGTAGGTACTCCATACTCAATCCACCATCTATTTATTTGGTGTTTTCTTCTGGATCCATCATGTCTCCTCTGGTTTTTCAAATTCCATTGTTTCTTGCTGCCTATGCTACTTCGATGCATCTGCTGGAGTTGGAGGCCAGACCGAATAGCTTGGCCGCCGATTCATCAACAGGAGCAAGCGAAACAGACCCTGAACCAGACTACCAGAGAGACACACCTTGTCACCGGTCACCCTATTGTCTTCTGTTCTCTAATAAATCAAAGGTTGTTTCATCCCTTTTGTTTATAATTTGTTTGCAATGCATGGTAAATTTCTAGCAAATGAACCACTTGCTCTCAAGAAGGTGTTGTTGATAAGTTTTTAGTGAAAGAATCAAATAATATTTGGTAGAAGATTGGTTATGAATAAATAATGAAAGACCACCATGTCGCAAATGTGGTAAGCAACCCAAACTTGATGAAAACCAATGGAAGATTATGTATAAAAGAATGCTAGAAGGATGACATGTTTCGATAACTCTTTCTGATAAATCTAGTTCTTCAAACAATTTCACTACCAACATGACATATATCTTCTACTCCGTAGCATTTTATTTTTGTAATTGACAATTGTTATATTAAGGGCCTAATTTTTTATTTTGCACCGGGCCTCCATTTTCTCGGGTACTGCCCTGCTCTCGACCATTTCGAGACTCCTCGTCATGTCCGTGATCTCATCTGGGACTCCGAACAACATTCGTTCACCAAATCACATAACTCCTATAATACTAAATCGTCATTGAACGTTAAGCGTGCGGACCCTACGGGTCCGAGAACTATTTAGACATGACCGAGACACCTCTCCGGTCAATAACCAACATTGGAACTTGGATGATCATATTGGTTCCTACATATTCTATGAAGATCTTTATCGGTCGAACCGCAATGACAACATATGTTATTCCCTTTGTCATCGGTATGTTATTTGCCCGAGATTCGATCGTCGGTATCCACATACCTAGTTCAATCTCGTTACCGGTAAGTCTCTTTACTCGTTATGTAATACATCATCCCGCAACTAACTCATTAGTCACTTTGCTTGCCAGGCTTCTTATGATTTGTATTACCGAGAGGGCCCAGAGATACCTCTCCGATACTTGGAGTGACAAATCCTAATCTCGATCTATGCCAACTCAACAAACACCTTCGGAGATACCTGTAGAGCATCTTTATAATCACCTAGTTATGTTGTGACGTTTGATAGCACATAAGGCATTCCTCCAGTATTCGGGAGTTGCATAATCTCATAGTCGAAGGAATATATATTTAACATGAAGAAAGCAATAGCAATAAAACTAGATGATCAATATGCTAAGCTAACGGGTGGGTCATGTTCATCACATTTATTCTCCTAATGATGTGATCCCGTTATCAAATGACAACTCATGTCCATGGTTAGGAAACCTTAACCATCTTGGATCAACGAGCTAGTCAAGTAGAGGCTCACTAGGGACTCAATGTTTTGTCTATGCATTCACACATGTATTAAGGTTTCCGGTCAATACAATTCTAGCATGAACAATAAACATTTATCATGAATAAGGAAATATAAAATAACAACTTTATTATTGCCTCTAGGGCACATTTCCTTCACATACCTGCCGTTGCACTTCCATCATCCAACGACTAAGACCTGTCGACTGAAGTGGCACCTAGCATTACATAGGAGGAGGCCGACATGCTGGTTGCACCATCGGTATTGCATGTGTTAGAGGCCTCACATCAACCTCGATCATCATCTTCCCTCTAAGAATTTCTTTCATCGAGTAGTCCCGGGCAAGACGTAAGGATTTGAAGTAACTATCAATATAATCAACAGTCGACTCCACTGGTGGTACAGTCTTTCCATGGATAATATTCGAGCGTCATCTCCATATGCGCCCGGGCAGATACCAGTCAACAGCGACATAGACATCGACCAATCCACAACATACTTCAGGCCCTTTGCAACAATGTTTGGGTCCTCATGGCATTGCTCGCAGCAAGCCACATAGGCGTGGAAGTAGTCGTCCCATGGTTTGCAGCTGTTGCCTTCCCTGAATTGCAACACCCACAATGCCCCATGAAGCACCGAGTGGTCACCCACTACCTCCCCTTGCAGCACGCACATCTAAGTTGAAGCGCCGCACCCTGGCCTTGCGACTTCGCCGGAGCTATGGTGCGGCTTGCAGAAGCGCGACACCTTGACCTGTCGGCTTGTAGAAACACCATATACGTGCTTGATATCGAGGCAGGGGAAGGGATTATATCGCCTCACCGTTGGCCTTGCAACATGCGAGAAGAGCTTCGACGAGTTGTGTTGTCGGCTTGCAATGTCGTGGCCATGCAGACGCCGATCAGAGCTCACAGGAGTTATCAAAGTGGCTTGCAGCGGCCGCACTTGTGCTTCATCTGGAGGCAGAGGAAATAGATTGTAGCATTGTGCGTTGGTCCCTCGAGCAGGATGACTAGAGTTCATCAGAGTTGCGATGTTGACTTTGCAGTAGCAGCACGAGTGCTTGATCTAAAGACGAAAAAGGGAGATGGGAGAGAGACAAAGAGAGGAGATGAAGACGATGCGGGTGCGAGTGATGCTTGTTCAGATGGGGTGTCGCGCGTGGGGCTGGATGTAGGGATGGCAATGAGTACCCATTACCCATGTATCTGACAGGTAAAAACCCTATTAGGATAAGGGTATGAGACAGAAAGTTACCCATGAGTATATAAATAGGAATTCTCAAATCCACCAGGTAGAGCGGGTATGGGCATGAGATCGTATAACCCACACCCGTATACCTAATGTACCCATATAAAATCTCACAAGTATGACCAAGTTACCTCTACACTTTGTCATCAGTTTATGAACTTAAAATGTACAACTACGTGTTGTTTGTTTATTGTTGTTTTGATATGTTTTTCTGTATGAGAAAGTAATGTTGTTTATTGGAATGTGTTGTTTTTTATGATGTGATGTTTTTTATAAGTATATACTCCTTTTATGATGTGTTGGTGTGCGTAAATTATGATTATATGTTGTTTAGGACTATGTGCCGCTCAAATTGATGCTTTGCAAACATGGGTATTTGTATCCGTGGGTACCTGACTACTCTGTCGGGTGACGAATATAGAAAAAAAATTGTATGTTTTGACGCGTATAGATATGAATGATGGGTAAGCTGAAGGACGGGTAAATGTTTGGGGTGGTTTCACCCATATCACAACCCGATCAACGCGTGCACATGATCAATCAGTTGCGTTTAATTATTATTTTTATTCCATACTTTTCTCCTTTTTCGAGGGAATTTCCGTATTTATTTTATCAAATCCTATATATTTTAAAATTTTGGTTTTAATCAGGCTTGGTCCAAAATCTGAGCCCGGGCTGCCCGTACCCGACGGGGTCGACCCAATTAAAATGTTCGGCCTGTCTCAGAAAAAGAGCTAAAATGTTCGGCCTAGTGGGCCTGGAAAAGTTTCTTCAGTGGCATTTTCGTAGTTTTTTGCGGTTCTGGCAAAAGCTCCAAAAGCTCAAACCCCTCTCTCCTCCCCCCACGAAATTCGAAATTTCCCCACTTTCACTCCCCCAAACCCCCAAATGGCCGCTCCGCCGCCGGTGCTCACCCTGGCGGTGGAGAAGGGTCCGCGCAAGGGAGAGATCTGCCAGTGCAGCGCTGGATCCGTGCTCCGTGTCGGGCGCGTCATCAAAGGCAACCACTTTGCCGTGCGCGATAAGGGCGCGTCGCAGCAACATCTCTCCATCGAGTTCCTCCCGCCGCCCGCCGCCGGATGGGTCGCCTCCGATCTGGGATCCTCCAACGGCTCCTTCCTCAACGATGTGCCCCTCGAGCCCTTTGTTCCCACCCCGCTTTCCCATGGGAACCTGATCAAGATCGGCGAGTCCACCGTGCTCGCCGTGTCCATCCCCTCCAATTCGGATCTGAGCACCGCCACCGCTGCCGACCCCGGAACTAGGTGCTCCTCGCGCTATGCGGCAGAGACGGCGGCGGTGGAGGAGGAGAAGCCCCCTGCGGCGACCCGCCGGGGCACACGGAAGAAGGCAGCGGTGGCGGCGATCCCCGAGGTGGAGAATGAAGTGCCGGACGCGGCGGTAGTGGTAGTGGAGGAGGAGAAGCCCCGCCGGGGCGGACGTAGGAAGGTGGCTGCAGTGGCTCCCCCTGAACAGACGGAAGAGGGGGAGAAGGAGGCCCCGGTGGGGAGGCGCCGTGGTGGACGGAAGAAGGCCGCGGAGCCCTCTGAACCGGAGAAGGGAGAGGAGAAGGAGGAGGCCCCGCTGGCGCCGCCTGTTGGCGGGCGGAAGAAGACCACAGCAGCTGCTGAGCCGGAGAAAGGAGACGAGGAGGAGGAAGAGGGGAAGAAGGAGGCCCCGAAGGGGAGGCGCCGTGGTGGACGGAAGAAGGCCGCGGAGCCCTCTGAACCGGAGAAGGAGGAGGCCCCGCTGGCGCCGCGTGCTGGCGGGCGGAAGAAGACCACAGCAGCTGCTGAGTCGGAGAAAGGAGATGAGGAGGAGGAAGCCCTGCTGGTGACGCGGAAGGAGGATACGGAGCCTCCTGAACTGGAGAAGGAAGACGATGTGGAGGCCCAGATGATTACACGCCGTGGGAGGAAGAAGAATGCTCCGACGGTCGCCCCTCCACCACAGCCTCTGAAGACGGGGTCCAGAGGGGGCCAGGGAAGGTTCACAAGAGCGGCTAGTACAAGGAAGGCCGTTCTAGAGGACGAGGAAGTGGAGGAAGAGGAGGAACATGAGGTGGCTGCGCCTAGAGATCAGCCTGGCAATCTGTCGACTTCCACAGCGGTAAAGGATGGTGAAGAGGAGGAGAAGGGGGAGGAAGAGAAGGGGGATAAGGTGGCAGCTGACGATGGAGAAATCGAGGTGGCTGCAAAGGCATTGGAGGAGGAAGTCCCCAAGGGGCCGGCTTCTGCTCAGTGTGCTGCTTCTGACAATGAGGGTGATGGGGAAAGGGGTGGCGGAGAAGAGGAAGATGATGGCAATGGGGATTTGCTTGGCAGTAGAGGAGAGGCTTCTGCTCAGTGTGCTGCTTCTGACAATGAGGGTGATTGGGAAATGGGTGGCGGAGAAGAGGAAGATGATGGCAATGGGGGTTTGCTTGGCAGTAGAGGAGATGTAGGAGATGGGGCAAAGGTGGAGGAATGTGCTGTTAGAAGCAGTCTTGAGACCATGACATTGCAGGAGTGGTTCGACCGGATGGAAAAGTACCTCCCAAGGATGATCAACGAGGCTGCGGATCAGATGATCGCGGAGTTGGAGGAGAAACAAAAGCGAGTCCATGAGTACATTTCAACGCTCAGTAAGAGCTCCGACCCTTCCTAAAAATTATGTCTTAGATGCTGGAGATTGACTAGAAAATAAACTAGAGTCGCTCCTGTGGTGATAATCTTCACTTATTGTAGAAGAATTGATGATGGCGTTTGTCCTTTTGGGTAATATGGGTAGTTTACTATCTGGTAGTAGTTTGATATGTTGACGTTTGCTCGTTGGCTTGTAATTAGCTTAGCATTTTGGTATGCACTGATGTTTCTGTGGGTTTCAGGAAGGTGTATTATAATGTTGAATACTCCCTCCGTTTTGGAACACACAGTTTCAATAATGAAACCGAGAGCTTGTCCCCTTGAGAAAAATCATAGTTTTATTTCGTTGCAGTTCAGTACTAGAATGGGTAAGATAGCGTTTTTCTCTTATTGTAACTCACTGAACTAACACCATTGAAGCTCCATCTTGTCAGAGTGCTATTCTTTCTATGTTTCTATGTCTTGCAGCAGGATTAAAAGCAACTAGGTTACAGTTTTGCTCATAAATATTGCCACGTTGTAACTATTGTGAGCCCTCTAAGTTTCAACATGAAAAGTTGTCCTTTTTTTTGTGGGTGATGAAAAGTTGTCCTATAACTGTTCCTACTTTGGTTTATAGAGCAGATTCTTGGGCTACCGTATGGCATGTTTACATACTCTTATCGTGCTCCCACACTCCATGTGCAAGTTGTATTATTTAGTTATTGTCAGTTAAGCAATATCATCTTCAATGATGCCTCTCCCAATGCTTGGTTCGCCCATTGTTGTGAAGGAAATGCATACATTTCAAGACACCCAAATGGCTTTACAGATCCTTGATTTTCTTACGTAGTTATATATTCCTCTTGTAACTCTTGGGAGATGATTGGTTTATTGTAGTCTTACTCCTTACATGAAGCGATACCTGAAGAGGGAAGACTGGCAAACTTGTTTTCATTTTAAATGCAGTGCTTTCGTAGCCACACCGAATTCAAGAGCAAACATCTTTTATTTATGTGTATGCGATATCATGGGCTTCTAAAACTTTTGTACCTTTGCTATTAATTACATTAACACAGAGTTCTCAAGATATCTTTGCAGAAAATGAACTTAACGACACGAAAATTTGTTGGCGTGGACGAGCTCGCCTGCTCGCGTTATCTGCAGGCGTCGGTCCTCGTCGGGATATGGAACGCACGCCGTATTCCAGCTCGTAGACGACGACTCATTTAATGAGTGAAGCGGACGGGAAGAGACAGTTTGTACAGTGCGGGTGACGGACGTTGAGGCGCTAGCGACGGCCGTTTTCATCATGAAGCAATGTGTATCCCTGCTAGACTGAATTCCGCTCGGGTCAGACCTACCAACTCCATTAAACTCCCCATCTATCATCGACGGCGGCTCAGTCTATAATAGTCCATCCCCAAATCAAAGGAACAAACCCTAGTTGCACACTGTTCCTCAATAGACCCCCAAATCGGAGCAAGGAATAGCAGCCGCAGAAAAGATGGCAAATCTGAATCAAGGTGCTGATCCAGCGGCACTTCCAATCTTGCCTTGCCTGGACTATGGCAGGAACGTAGTCGCCTACGTTGCTCGTTGCGGGCAGAGCGCCGGCGAGCGATTCTACAAGTGCCGCAATCACAATGTAAGTGTCCAGTTTTTGCATAAATTTCTTCAGATTTGTTCAACATCACTTGTCTGAACCCTCTTCGCCGGTCAACGACAGCCGTCAGGTGGTGGATGCAATTTCTACAAGTGGCAGCAAGCGTACGCCGACCACCTCGCGTCGCCGTGTCCAGCCGCACCCCCATTGGCGCAAATCGAGCCAGGATAAGAGCAAGGCGGCCAAGCTTTGGGAGTTCAAGATCTACAGGTGCCGCACGCACCACACCACAGGGCAGCAGAACGGCATGCCGGGGGCACCCAGTTCGTTTCTTCAGTCAGCGCCGCTGCAGGATACATGCTCGCCGTGCTTCCAGCTGCTGGGCGCCAGGGAACCATTGGCGTTGACGCTGCATCCATCAATCTGGTGGTCTCCGAGGCCAACCTTGTCACTGGGGTGGCAATCCTTGTGTTGGTTGTGGTCATGCACGTGCTTCGTTAGGCGCCAGCTGCGAATAGAGCACGGCGTACCATTGTACCTGCAAATCAAGTATTATGATGTTTGTGTCATTGGTTAGCAGCCAAGTGTATAATGGTGTAGGCGCAGCTACAGTGTTGCTGATGGCGAACTTTTGTAATGATCAAGTTTAAGCTGTGTGATGTAGTCTCGTTTGTGCAACTAATAATATTAATGGGAGTATGTTTTTAGCTAAGCAGGTGTAAAAAGAGAAGGTTAACTCTGACGGATCCCTTTCAAAGAGTCTGAAAATCAAACTAACAGGATTCCAGCGCATTGCACACATACAGGCGTCACTTGTATTGAATTACTGCTACCACTGCCCAGAGGTGCAGAGGAACATGACGTCAAGCAATCTCATAAGAGGGGAACAAATAAAATCAACTGAATCTCTCACACAAGGCACCAGACCAGATTGATTTCTCAAACAAGAACTCAGTGAAATACAAAAGGGGAGATGCACATGCACACTACAACATTAGGCAGACTCTCATACATTTTTTCCTCTACATGATAAACATTCAAATCACAACGACAACCTGATCACAAACAACGCGTACTTCACTGACGGTTATTATTACAACAAGAGTCTTGCAGTTAAAGTTAACGGCTACAACGCCCTCAACAACACAGAACAAACACTGAATCTAAATTAAGTCACCCGCAAATTGCATTTGGCTCTAAGGTAGCAATTTCAACATGGAGTACAACCCTAGGCTTGCTGCAGGTGTTTTTCCTGTGACCACCGAAGCCACAGTTCGAGCATTTTGCCGCTTTCCTTTCTTTTTGAGGAAGATCACCTCTTTGTGGACATGTGGTGCTCTTGTGCCCTGGTTCTCAACATATAATGGACAAGCGAGTTCATTTACTTGTCCCGCATCCATTTCAAGCTTGTGCATTTGCTGTCAGTCTGTACTTCTTGCTTTTTGCACCACGATCATCATATGGAGGTTTATCCCTGCGGGTGATTGGTGACCGGGCTTTCGTTTTTGTTCTGGAGCTTTTAGCCCCACGAAATTACAAAGTGCACGTGCCACTTGCACCAACAGTGAGTCGTGTGTGGCATCACTTTCTCTATTGCTACTTCCATCGCCTTGCATTGATCTGCAAATGCAATTCAACATTCATTTTATTGAACTAGTATACTGAAAAAGAGAGAACATCACAAAGAGTGTGCTAGCAAGAATGGAAAATCAATACGCTAGTCGTCTCAACGGAATCATGTGAAGTAACTGAGTGTGAATTATGAAGCTAGATGAAATTTTAAATTTCAAACACATCATTTTTTTGTTCACCTGTGAGCACGGTTTGTGGATGTTTGCCGCCCATCACGCGGGTAAATTCAGTGAACACCCATTGAAAAGTTTCCACTGCCCATCTCTTACTAGCACACCGCCAAAAATCACGCTCTGGAAGTGATTATTGACTCCCACAAGCAGCCCAAATGGCATATCATACAGGTTTGTCTACCGCTCACCCCGCGTCATGTACCAAGGGATTTAATTTTTACCTTCACTGAATGGCAGCATAGCAGACCTGTGTGTTCGAAACTAGAACACTCAAATATCAACTCATTCCCTTCGTCAGCAAGTTCTACTTTGTAGACAATCCTGCCCCACTTCTCATAATTTTTTTGGGTGGTATCGTCGCACCAAGTAGGTTTTCTGTCTAGTCACCTCCTCTACTCTGTATTGACCTGCTTCGTATATAATCTCACCAAATTTTTAGAACATGGCTCGTGTATAGACTCTGCTTGCATGCAACTCTTCGCGTGTTCATTTTCTGGGGCTACCTGTTTGTGTGGAGAATGCATCAGTTACATAGCACACATCAGTCACTACGAAAGATATGATATTTCAAAAACTTACTATTTTTGTGCGCCTCTCCTCATAGTTTTCATTTGCTTCTCTATAAGAAAGAAGCCGCATGTACTGTCGAACAAAGAGATGCATGGGGCAGCTTGCTGGAACATAACCCTTGAGCATATGGTTCGCACTCTCGCTGCGCTGTGTGCTTGTCATTTTGGCACAAAATTTACTTTTAAAGTATGGTTTAGCGGTTTAGCCCATTTTGCTCTTGTTTCATAGATGTGAGTAAGGTAAGGATGTTTTTCGAAACCATGTGATTCTGTCAGTTGCTTCCATGCAGTTTCGAATTCCTCCACTGTCAGCATGTGATGTACTCCCTCCGTTCGGAATTACTCGTCCAAGAAATGAATGTATCTAGATGTATTTTAGTTGTAGATACATCCATTTGTGTGACAAGTAATTCTGAACGGAGGGAGTATTATCTTGTGGAACTCTGGCCTGAATTTGTTGCGCTTTGTGTAGTATGGTCCCAGAGACTCCTTTGCCTTCTTCAGCACGTGCCACTTGCACCAGCGGTGAGTGGTTTCTGGCATCACTTTCTCCATTGCTATCTCCATGGACCTGCATTGATCTGCATATACATGAAAGGAGAAGCGCTCTTAGGCAAGTAACTCAGTGAAAGGAGAGCAATATATCAAAAGAAGTGCAAGTCGAGTCTAATGAAGCAATTTTTAAGGCACAATCAGGCGTAGTGAAATGTAGGTAATTGAAGATATAAGCTATATGGAAAGTCTGACTGCTAGATATAATGTCCCTTTTTACCTGTAAGCAAAGTTTGTGGATGTTTTCCGCCCATCATGCGAATGAATTCAGTGAATACCCACTGAAAAGTCTCGACTGTCTCATCTCTCACTAGGACGCCACCAAATATCATGGTCTAGAAGTGTCTGTTGACTCCCACAAACAGGCCAAATGGCATGTCAAAGAGGTCGGTACGGTATGTTGTATCAAATGTTATCGCATCTCCAAAGAAGTGGTACTGGGCCCTGCTTGATCCGGTTGACCATAACAAATTCCGTATGCGGCTATCCTCATCCGACTGCACTCTGTAGTACAGACCAGTATCTTTTGCTCCCAACTCGGCAAAAACATCCATTGTCTTCCTGACATCATCGTCTGCTTGCTCACGGCTGATCTTGCCACATAGCCCCCTCAACGCTCTTTTGATGAATGGCACATTGGACATTGAACCAAAGAAACTACTCCATTATATTGTAAACCTTGCCAATGCTATTGTTATTTTCATGGAGTTGCTTAACCACATCACGTGTGTATATATCGATATGTCTGTGTGACGGCGAGTACACCTTCTTGCCACACTTCTCCATTAAAGAATGGCTGTGTGATGGTATGAACTCACTTATGTACCATCCATTGTCCTTTGATCGAAGCAATCGTATGAGCGCGGGGCACCTGCACCGGCAAGTCCGGGTGTTGCTTTTCTATGGAATCCCCTGCAAATGCCACAAACAAACAACATTTATTTTTTGTTAGTTCAGACTCCCTTGATAGGCAGTAACTATTTTTTTTGTTGACACAACATCTGCCATTGCCACACAACAATCAACTGAAAATCAGTGCTTACCGAGCAGCCACATACTATCTCTTGCATGCATTTTGTCCTTTCAACATTAAGCCTGCTCTTGCCATATCTTACCCCAAATCCCCAATTTCCCAGGAATACAAATTGTAATAGTCATAAGCTTCTCCAAGTGAATCAGACGTGCTTCCTACTGCAGGCACTATTACAGTGTCAGTTTTCTTCTCAGTATATCTTCTCAATGCTTTTTCAAGAGCACTCATTCTGCCGGCACACGGAGGGCGTTCTTCAGGACTTCAGGTGCATGCCCAACAAGCAGTCTGCACAACGCAGACATACATAATTCAGAAAAAATGGGGTAACCTTAACTAGCTTAGATTCAGAAAAATACATCGTAACTGCATTTAAAATGTGTCTGTCTGCCTGTATATTGTAAAGACCAGCATAGATCGATATGATACATGAGGAGAACATTATCAGTCCAGTCGAATTTACAGGTTTACTGAGCCTACAAATGTGGCGTATACCTCTTAGTCCAGCCCGGCGCCTGAGGATCGTCTTTGCCCGTCGACTGCTCTGAGTTCGGCGCCGACAGAGCCACTACATTGCATTCGCTCTGCAAATCTACTTCCAATGTCACCGCCGCATCACCCACATCACCGATACTGAATTCGGTAGCCGTGCATACGAAAGTTTGGTTGCCTCCGCCGCTTACCAGCGATTCATCGGCGGCGAGATCTGGCAGAGGAAACCTGCGGAAATGAAGGCGCGCACTAATAAGATGCGAGTCTGCTTACATCAGCCGGGGGCGAGAACAAAAAACGGCGGCAGCAAAACATACCTGTCAACTGGATCCGATAGGAACTCCGAACCCTCGCCTGTCGCCTCCGCCGTCGCCATAGCTATGCGTCCCTGCCGTCGTGCAGCGTCTCGAAGGATAGGGGTTTTTTTTCGCTGAAGCGTTGCCGCCGGAGTATGGACCCACAATGTCGGGGTTTTTGACTTTTTGCCACCACTTAAGCCCTGTTCGGATTCACTCGGCTCCACGGCTGCGACTCCCGGAGCGGAGGGAGCGGCAGTGGAATCCTACGGAGTGGCTCGGAACCAGCTCCTAGCACGGAGCGGAGTTTTGAAATTGGCGAGATACCGAACAGGCCTTTACTTTGCACTTTGATAATTTGCCACTCATTACATTGTAATTGACTTGTTGCCACTCTTTACTTTGCACTTTGATCTTTTGCCACTTTTTCACACAAAAATAATACTTGCAAATGATTAACATAATATATACAAAAAACAGTGGACAAAACTACCCTTGTGCTAATTTGACCAGTGCATCCAGCCAATTCACTGATTCAAAACAAATTAGGATGGGTTGAACCAGTTCACCGCCGCCGTTGTTATCTGCTGATGGCCGCCGCCAGAGTAGCAGATGCCGCTGGTGGCACAGCCGTGCTGCTCCCCCTCCCCGGCGATGGAGGAGGCCGGCGCGTCTCCAGGTGGTAGAAGAGCTCGATGTCGTTCACTGATGAATCCATCCATGCAAACAAGAGATGGATCAAGATGCAAGCTGTGAGAACGTCAAAAAAAGAAAACGAAAAGGAACTTACAGGCTCTGTACATGGTGCTCTTTATCCATGGTGCAGCTAGACAACGCATCGCGGAGCAGCTACGAGGCCGGCGTTCCTTGCTGTTGAAGACCTGCATAGAGGCGGCGGTCATGCGGCTCGGGGACAGCGCGGGACGACCTGCACTGGGGCGGCGCGGCGGCCGTACGGCTCGAAGACCGCATGGGACGACCTACACAAGCTGGTGAACGGAGTAGAGCACGTCGTCGGCTTCCACACCATGGACGAGTTGCTGCTGTCAGTGTCCGAGGTGGTGAAGGGAAGGGTCAACCCGTCCGTGCCATGGTGTACGACGTGGAGCCACAGCGGCAGCGCGCATCACCGCAACGCGGTGGCCGGCTGCAGATTAGAAGCAGCAGTGGCAGCGTACATCACGGCAACGCGGTGGCCGGCGGCAGAGCACACGCCAAGATGTAGCCGCTGCGGGAGGGGGAGCGGGACAGAGAGGAACCACCTCGCCGGGATGTAGCTGCCGTGGACGACAAGGGCAGTCGGCCGTCGAGGACCACCGAGCGCGATTTGCCGTCGAGTAGCCGCCGCGGTCTCGTGGCGTTCCTGCCGGCGAAAGAAGGGGATGAGACGAGCGACCCAGAGCTCCTGTCCTGTCAATCTGAGAGCATGGGTATTTTGGTCATTATATGCGGAGCCCATGTGACAAAGGGCAAAAAATCAAAGTACAATGTAAAAAGTGGCACCAGATCAATTACAATGTAAAGAGTGGCAAATTGTCAAAGTACAAAGTAATTAGTGGCAAAAAATCAAAAAAACCCACAATGTCATAGCACGGCTATCCCCTTCTGTTTTTCCCGGAGGAAGACGCTTATCCGATAAGGTTACATCATTTTTGCGCGCCATGATTGATCTGACCACATGGCTTACGTACAGTGGGAAACAGAAATGAGCAAGCGGCACATATGCAACTTGTACTCCCTCCGTTTTTATTTACTCCGTATATTAGAGTTGACTAAAGTCAAATTTTCTAAAGTTTGACTAAATTTATAGAAAAGAACATAAATATTTAGCATAACAAATCTATATAATGTGAAAGTACATTCGATAATGAATCTAATGATATTGATTTGTTATTGTATATGTTGATATTTTTGTTTATAAACTTTGTCAAAGTTTACAAAGCTTGACTTTGATCAAAGCTAATACGCGGAGTAAATAAAAACGGAGGAAGTACCATCCAGGGAACTGTGATCGTTGATGGACCCGTCTCCGTATTCTACTGCTTAGTTGTCGTATCTGTCGCGCCACGGACCGAACACACTTAATACACATCTCAACGCGGCAACGTCCCATTGGTACACATACCGGGAGCGTGCCAGCTCGTCCATACCATCGCCGCTCGACACGACATGACTTTTTTAATTTAAAGGTCTGCTGGCAAGAAAATTTATTTCTTACTCTATAGTACCTACCGTACCACCTCCACTAGTAATATGGTTTACTCAAGTTATGACCCTTTTCTATGCAATAATGTCTATGTTAGGGATCGTAGCAGAAATTCAAAATTTTTTACGCATCACTAAGATCAATCTATGGAGTAATCTAGCAACGAGGGGAAGGAGAGTGCATCTACATACTCTTGTAAATCGCTAAGCGGAAGCGTTCAAGTGAACGAGGTTGATGGAATCGTATTCGTCGTGATTCAAATCACCGGAGATCCTAGTGCCGAACGGACGGCACCTCCGCGTTCAACACACGTGCAGCCCGGTGACGTCTCCCATGCCTTGATCCAGCAAGGGAGAGGAAGAGGTTGGGGAAGACTCCGTCCAGCAGCAGCACGACGGCGTGGTGGTGGTGGAGGAGCGTGGCAATCCTGCAGGGCTTCGCCAAGCACCGCGGGAGAAGAGGAGGGAGAGAGGCAGGGTTGTGCCATGGAGAGGTCAAAACTCATGTGTAGGCAGCCCCAAAGTCCTCAAGTATATATAGGGGAGAGGGAGGGGGGTGCGCCCCCTTTAGAGTTTCCACCCCAAGGGGTGCGGCAGCCCCAAACCCATCTAGGGTGGCGGCCAAGGGGGGGGGGAGGGGGAAACTTGCCCCCCAAGCTAGGTGGAGGCGCCCCCTCCCCAAACCCTAGGCACCTTGGGCCCTTGTGGGGGGGCGCACCAGCCCACCTGGGGCTGGTCCCCTCCCACACTTGGCCCATGCAGCCCTCCGGGGCTTGTGGCCCCACTTGGTGGACCACTGGGACCCTCCCGGTGGTCCCGGTACATTACCGATAAAACGCGAAACTTTTCCGGCGACCAAAACAGGACTTCCCATATATAATTCTTTACCTCCGGACCATTCCGGAACTCATCGTAACATCCGGAATCTCATCCGGGACTCCGAACAACATTCGGTAACCACATACAAACTTCCTTTATAACCCTAGCGTCATCGAACCTTAAGTGTGTAGACCCTACGGGTTCGGGAACCATGCAGACATGACCGAGACAACTCTCCGGTCAATAACCAACAGCGGGATCTGGATACCCATGTTGGCTCCCACATGTTCCACGATGATCTCATCGGATGAACCACGATGTCAAGGATTCAATCAATCCCATATACAATTCCCTTTGTCCATCGGTATGATACTTGCCCCAGATTCGATCGCCGGTATCCCGATACCTTGTTCAATCTCGTTATCGACAAGTCTCTTTACTCGTTCCGTAACACATCATCCCGTGATCAACTCCTTGATCACATTGTGCACATTATGATGATGTCCTACCGAGTGGGCCCAGAGATACCTCTCCGTTTACACGGAGTGACAAATCCCAGTCTCGATTCGTGCCAACCCAACAGACACTTTCGGAGATACCTGTAGTGTACCTTTATAGCCACCCAGTTACGTTGTGACGTTTGGCACACCCAAAACATTCCTACGGTATCCGGGAGTTGCACAATCTCATGGTCTAAGGAAATGATACTTGACATTAGAAAAGCTTTAGCATACGAACTACACGATCTTTGTGCTAGGCTTAGGATTGGGTCTTGTCCATCACATCATTCTCCTAATGATGTGACCCCGTTATCAACGACATCCAATGTCCTTGGTCAGGAAACCGTAACCATCTATTGATCAACGAGCTAGTCAACTAGAGGCTTACTAGGGACATGGTGTTGTCTATGTATCCACACATGTATCTGAGTTTCCTATCAATACAATTCTAGCATGGATAATAAACGATTATCATGAACAATGAAATATAATAATAATAACTTAATTTATTATTGCCTCTAGGGCATATTTCCAACAGTCTATTTGCAGTATAAACCTTAACAAGCAGTAATCAAATAGCATGAAACTGTAATCAGATATAATTATCTCTCAGTATTATACATGTGATATTCTAGCAACAAACATATATCTGCGTTGTCGTCTGATTGTTTGGTATTGAATACATTGTTAGTTTGGATATAACTATACTATTGTTTTATCACTTCACAAAAGGATGTCAGTGGCTCATACTCTAGGATGTCCTAAAGTTTGTGAGTGACTGAATGATGCTATTGTTAATCAGCAAGGACGTAATGCATGACACAGTATATTTCAGTAAACATCAGCATCTCTTTGAGGATGGATACTACAATAATCTGTTGTCATGCTGCAACATTATGCATGATTAATCAAATAATGCTAAAATATTACACGGACTGAAATCTTAGTAGCTCTTAAAGTATATGGATTATGTTGAAAAAATGTTTTAGATTTGAGAAATACACTTTTATCATGTAACATTTGCTAGCAATTCATGTTTCTATGGATTGTTCACTTAACTATTCTGTTTCTTGCACTTCAGCATTTTTTTTGTAAGTATTGCTATAAAACATCATGTGATATGATCAAGCTTCAAAATATCGGATATCGGCTTCGTATCAGTTTGGCTTTGACATATCGGATGTCGGATATTGGGTGATATATCGGCGAAAACATGTGTAGTTTTTTTTGTTATTCTTTTTCAAAACATTTATTTTTAGTAAAACAAAATGTATGATATCAAAAATTAACATAACACTTTTAGATTCTTAGTTTATTAACTTGTCGATTAAGAAACTATTAAGGAAAGTTGCACAAAATGCTTACTCTATGGTTAAAAATAGTACGATATATATGCATTTGTACGAAACATTGTGGATGACTTTGATAATATATAATGAACTTGTAAATGCATAATCTTATTTCAGTATTATCTAATAAATAATTGTTGTTGTCTACATATCGTCCTATATCAGTGGACATATCAGGCCAGATATCGGCCATATCAGATGATATGTTGGAAAATGATATTTGCAAAATGATATGTTATGTTTATATCGGTGGAGCCCTAAAAGTGATATATCGGCCTATATATCGGTCGTATCGGCCTAGATTTAAAAGCTTGGATATGATCCCATATGTAGTTATCTACCATGACATTCCCGCGCATAAAATAGAAGATTGTATTTTAGAGACTATCTCTTGGATTCCCAAAAACATGGTCGGTTTTATGCGGAGGCCTAGAGGGAAATGCTGAAGCTGAAGTGATTTCCTCGGCAGTCTCCACAGCTCCAAGACGTCTCAAGAGCTTGTGTAGTTTTATTCCCATGTCTTTTTTTCGAAAGGGGGGGGCTCCCCGGCCTCTGCATCAGAGTGATGCATACGGCCATCTTATTAACCAAAGGAACAAAATGTGCCAACAAGGTTTCAAAGTCTCCAACTTTAAAAAGAAAAGACAGCTCACACAGAGCCTAAAATGCTAGCGACACAAACTAGCCAAGAGAAGACGCCACAACCGGCTGGCTAAAATAGTCAGGTAAACTAATTGCCTATCCTATTACATAACCGCCATCCAAACCGGTTGAAAATATCCCGAGGTACCATCTCCCAACGGATAGATCCAGTAACCAACTGCTCCCTGGCTTCCATCGGACTGAGTAGCGACCACGAACATATCACTGCCGTGGCGCGGAAAATAACCTGCAAAAAATGAATACGTGATGTTTTGTTAAAAACCAAATCATTTCTGCAATTCCAGATAGTCCATAGCAAAGCACAAACTCCAACCCGAATATGTCTTGCTAAGTCAGGCTCAATCCCATTAAGCCATGTCTCAAATAATGCATTGATAGAATTCGATGGAGTAATATTAAAAGCAATGTGGACCGTCCGCCAAAGGACTTTGGCCAACGGGCAATCAAGAAAGAGGTGCTTAATCGTCTCATCCCGATCACAGAAATTACACCTAGTAGGTCCTGTCCAATTACGCTTTATCAAGTTATCTTTTGTTAAAATAATTTGTTTATGGACAAACCACATGAACACTTTTATTTTCAAAGGAACTTTGACATCCCATACAATCTTGGAAGTTCGAATGGAGTTCGAATTAATAACATCAATATACATTGATTTAACTGTAAATACTCCAGACCTAGTCAGTTTCCAGCGTAATTCACCAGGTTGGTCAGAAAATTGAACCTCCATGAGTCTCCTAACTAGAAGGAGCCATTCGTCCCAACGATTGCCCGCTAGCGCCCGTCTAAACTGAATATTAAGGGGACAGATTGAAATATCGTTGCAACGAACACCTCACGTCGTTTACGATATAAAGACGGATATTGAATGGCCAAGGGTGAGTCGCCAAGCCAAGTATCCTCCCAGAAACGTGTACTAGCACCATTTCCAATAACAAACCTCGTCCTATTGAACATTGTTTGTTTGACTTTCATTAGTCCTTTCCAGAAAGGCGAGTCAGTCAGCCTGACTGTGACCTGGGACAATGTTTTAGTCTGGAGGTACTTGCTACGAAGGATCTGCGTCCACATGGCCTCAGTCCCGGACGAGAGCTTCCACAGCCACTTACTAAGAAGGCATCTGTTCTTAACTTCAAGATTCTCAATACCAAGACCCCCTTGGTCTGTCGGTCGACAGATGATATCCCATTTAGCAAGCCAGTATTTTCTTTTAAGTTCATCACCCTGCCAAAAGAAACGCGATCGATAGAAGTCCAGTGTTTTCCTAACACCAACTGGGACCTCAAAGAACGATAAGAGGAACATAGGCATACTCGTGAGCACCGAATTTATCAAGATTAATCGGCCTCCGTATGACATGAGCTTACCCTTCCAGCAACTCAGTTTCTTCTCAAATCGGTCTTCGATGCACTTCCATTCTCTGTTTGTCAGCCTACGATGGTGTATCGGAATACCTAGGTAGGAGAAGGGTAAAATCCCCAACTCGCACCCAAACAATTGCCTATAAGACTCCTGTTCGTCTTTGGCTCTACCAAAGCAGAACAACTCGCTCTTATGAAAGTTAATCTTTAATCCGGTCAATTGTTCAAATAGGCATAACACCAGCTTCATATTTCTCGCCTTGGCCAAGTCATGCTCCATAAAGATGATTGTATCATCAGCGTACTGAAGGATGGATACACCTCCATCAACAAGATGAGGTACCAAGCCACCCACTTGACCATTCTCCTTAGCCCTTCCTATCAAAATTGCTAACATATCCACCACAATGTTAAACATGATAGGGGACATTGGATCTCCTTGTCTTAGGCCTTTATGTGTCTAGAAATAATGACCTATGTCGTCATTCACTTTAATTCCCACACTCCCTTTTTGCGTAAATGATTCGACCTGTTGGCGCCAGGCTTCATCAAAACCTTTCATACGCAATGCCTGTTGGAGGAATGGCCATTTGACCTTATCGTACGCTTTCTCAAAATCCACCTTAAAAATTACTCCATCTAATTTTTTGGAGTGGATTTCATGGAGCGTTTCATGAAGGACAACCACCCCTTCAAGGATGTTTCTGTCCGGCATGAAAGCAGTTTGGGTTTGTTTCACCATAGAACGCGCAATCTATGTGAGCCTATTAGTCCCGACCTTGGTGAAGATTTTGAAACTAACATTGAGGAGGCAGATCGTCCTGAACTGCTCAATTCTCACCGCATCCGTTTTCTTAGGGAGCAATGTGATAGTTCCAAAATTCAAGTGAAATAATTGAAGCTGTCCAGAGAACAGATCATGAAACATAGGTAACAAATCCCCCTTAATAATGTGCCAGCACTTTTTATAGAACTCGACCGGGAACCCATCCGGTCCGGGAGCCTTATTGTTTTTCATTTGTGCAATAGTATCAAACACCTCCTTCTCTGAGAACGGGGCAACTAGGATATCATTATCGGCAACAGACAATTGAGGCACATCCCCAGTCCTGGACTCATCGAGGGAGACACAATTATCCTCCGGAGGTCCAAATAACTACCTATAATAGTCAGTAATATATGTTTTTAGATTACCCTGTCCTAAAATAGTGCCCTCATCTTGTTCAAGTTGAAAGATTCACTTTTTCTGTGCTTACCATTGGCAATCAAGTGAAAGAATTGAGTATTCGCGTCCCCTTGGACCACTTTGCGGACCTTAGCTCGCGAAGCCCACTTCAACTCTTCTTCGCGGAGAAGTTCTTTCAACCTCTTCTCCGCCTCAGTTTTAATCTGGAGCTCAGCTGGCAGCAAAATCGCGGATTCAGCTTTTATGTCCAAGGTCTGTATAAGAGAAAGGAGCCTATCCTTCTCAATCTTATACACCCCACTGAGGTGCTTAGCCCAACCCCGTAAGAAACTTCTCAAATGCCTAATCTTATTCTGCCAACGCTCAACCGCCGTCCTACCTCCTACACCCTTAGCCCATTCCCTGGCGATCAAGTCTAAAAAACCCTCACGTTCAAACCAGGCCATCTCGAATGAGAAGGTGTTTTTGTTTCTCACGTGGTTCGGCTCCCCTGAGTCCACGAACAGGGGTGTGTGATCGGATATTCCCCGCGAGAGAGCTTGCACCGTGACAAGAGGGAATTTCTGTTTCCACTCCACGCTCGCGAGAACTCGATCAAGCTTTTCGTATGTCGGGTTTGGAAAAGCATTAGCCCAGGTAAACTTTCTACCAGAAAGCTCTATCTCCCTCAGATCCAAGCTTTCAATAATGGTATTGAACATAAACGACCACCTACCGTCAAAGTTATCATTATTTTTCTCCTCTCTCCTCCTAATGATATTGAAATCACCCTCGACCAAAATTGGAAGCTGCTCGGACCCACAGATTCGAACAAGATCCGCTAGAAACTCCGGTTTAAGCTCGGGCTGTGCGGCACCATAAACCGCCACCAAAGCCCAGTTGAAACCATCAACTTTAGACCTAACTCGAAACTTTACCACGAAGTCACCCATCACTACACTTCGGACTTCAAGCGAATCGCATCTCACACCTAGCAAGATACCACCCGATCTTCCTCGCGGCGGGAGGCTATGCCAATCGAAATCAACACCACCCGCAAGAGAGGATAGAAACTGAGGTGCAAAATTATCTCTACCGGTTTCCGATAGAGCAATAAAATCTAACCGATGTTCCAGGGAAGCCTCAGCAAGAAACCTTCTTTTAGCCAAGTCTTTCAGACCTCTGCTATTCCAAAAGATTCCTTTCATATTTCGTCATGGAATTTTTTAGTAGTTCGAATCCGAGCACTCCTACGAACTGCAGAATCGGGATAAATCTTCCGTTTCCGCTTACGCTTTGGTTTACTAGGCTCTGTCGCCCGGTCCTCATAACCGGGCACAACGGAACTAGCAGCGGCAAAATCTAGGGGCACATCATCGTCCTCAGACTCATGATTAGAAGGTGCTAGATCCGCGCACAAATTATCGAGCACTCTAACCCCTAACACATCAATCTCCTCATCATTCATGGGTTTAACCGCTGCAAGATTATGAATAGTCTCTAAGGCACGCTCCGCCTCCAAATCTAACATATCATTCACCGAATTGGAGATCTCACTATCAGTAACACCTAGTGTAACTCCCAATTGATTTGCACTATTGATAATCCCCTCATTAGAAAAATGCAATAAAGAATTAGATATGTTGACGGACATACCATAAAAGTTCGCAACATCGTGAAGCTTGGCCGCCCTCACAGCACACCGCTGCTGCATATCATCAACCTCCGGAAGCTCCTGAATGCGAGCACTCATCCGTCTCCCCGTCGAGACCGGGTCCGGGATCCCTCCAAAGGCAACAACCTCCTCCCTAGTAAAGCCTCGCGGTGAGTCCCGCAACGGGTCAACCACGGCTACCGGAGGAGGCGGCTGCGGGCTCCCATGCCCCTCAGACAAATGCCCCACGGGTAAGACAGGAGAGTGGATAACTGGGGCCGCCTGCCCGATCCCTCCTCCCACCCTACCCACCGGCTCAGAGTGAAGTGCCGACGTTGTAGGAGGCGCGGTCCTCCTGACCACAGACGAGGAAGGGGGATCTAGGGTCACCTGCCCCAACCCCCCTCCCCCAGCGCCACAGGAGGCGCGGGTGCCACCGCCACGACTGGAAGAATAAGAGCTAAGGCCGCCTGCCTCGGGCTCCCTCTCCCAGCGCTGGCCGACCCTGACATGACCGGCGTCACCAGCGTCGAGATGGGGAGTGGAGAAGTCAAGGCCACCTGCCCCGACCCCCTCCCCCAAGCCCCAGCTCGAACATAGAAGACATCACCGGAGCCTCGACAACAGGTGAAGCAAGGGAAATAGAAGCGACCTCCGGCTCCACTTCCCCAACTCCAGCATCCTCAAACTCCAATAAAGGGAGCATGTGTTCAAACGCAACATCAGTCTCCACCCGATCGCTCCAAAGTCTGGGAGGCGCTGAGGCTGGCTCAAAGGACCCAAAACGCAACAGAGTCATAGGCACCGAAGGTGAGGGTGTCGGCGCAACCCCGGTCCCATCCCCGGGCAACTGGGCATCTGGGTGAGAACTGGTAGACCCCTCTCGTGTGGAATCGGTCGGTGCCCCCTTGGCTCCTGCACCGCCGTCACCCTCGTGCATATCCACATCACTTCCATTAACCTCCTTAGCAAACAGATCAATGTCCTCGAACTCTATTCGAGCGGGAAAACCTCTCCCCTATATGTCCAGTGGACTACGTCGGGCACGAACTCAATATTCAGAACACTCACCAAAATCCGGGCCACTCCATGAGCACGGGTAAAAGCCATATTCACTTTCTCCGTCTTCCCAACCATGATACCCATACTGGCCACAACTTGAGCATCCTGCAAAGGCTTAGATGGAGCCCCCGAAAACCTCAACCAGACCTGCGTAAGCGGCTTTCCTTTAGGCTCCACCTTCGTCCACTCGTGAAACTCCAAAATACACGTAGTACCAGGAACTCTACACAAGCCAAAGCTCAGCAGTTTCTACAAATCATCCATAGAGGGGAAATCCACCTTAAAGACATTAGCTTCGATACTAACCAGCTCCCACTGGAAGTCACCCGGTGCCAGCTCCTGAAGCCTCCGGACAATCTGAGCCTCAGTCACCTCTCCCTGGGTTGCTTTCACAACCCCTGTGGTCAAGCTCTGTGTCTCCTCGGGAATCTCCCTCGCGGCCGGGGACTCAAAGAACAAAAGCTCTGCACAGTATAGTCCATACATTGTCAGAGCCGAAACCTGGTCATGCAATAACAGGCAGTCTCCCAAAGTATGTGCTGGCTTGCCACACGAGTCACACACCTCTGCCACGCACTCCGCAATGAAATGGCCCTTCTCACCACAATGATAACAAAGCATCATTTCCTTCTTGCGCTCCCACTTGGACACCCTCTCTGAATCAGACCTGTCAGACACCTCAGCCACAGCCACAGTCCCAGGCACAGGAACCTCAACATTGGCCAGGGCCGTCACCACATCCATCGCCTGGCTAGTAAGATCAGTAGACTGAGCGTTATCTGTCTCAACAGCTGTCGCTGCATGGTCAACAGCAGCCGGGGGCGGAGGCTGTCGACGAAACCTCCCACGGCCACCCCTCGACCACCCCGATGTCCACGGTAGCCACCTCTCTGGCGGTGATCCGGACCGGATGCCCCCTCGACATAGCCACCAGGAGGCCCGAGAAAAGGCCACTCAGCCGACCCGTCACCCTGCCAGGCATAGCCTCGACCGCCACCCGTAGACGAGGAACCACGATGCTTTCCGTCTCCATACGCATCAACACCACCATCCCCCCACTGACCTCGGGGTGGCTCAAAGGAATCTCTAGCTGTCGAATTATGCCTCGTCTGCGATGGTCCCGAACGGTTTTGAGCCGGCCTCGCGACGTAGTGCGGCGGAGGAGCGACCCGAGGCGGACCGCCAACAGGAACCGGCACCACTGGACGCGGGCCAGACCCACCGCCCCGACCCATAGCAGCAGCTACTAGAGGCGTTGGCCCCGTCGGTCGGTGTCTCGCCCGACGCCGGCTACAACCACGCCCCCACCGGGGCCACCTCTTCCCGCCGACAGCACATGCGGCCTGGCCGCCGCAGGCACAGGCGGCCACGGCCCGAGGTTGCCGCCTGCCCGCCCCGTAGCAGGAACGGCAGCACCACGCCCGGCGCCGGCTACAACACCTGCCGCGCCAGGCCCAACGCCGGTGGCCCCCCGTCCAGCACCCCCAAGCGGCGGCGGCACAACTGCCCCGACCCTGTCTCTGACCGTAGCCGCCTGGGGATTCGACGCCGGCGGCCCTCCCGTCCCTCGGCCCGCCAGTGCACCAAGGGAAGGGATCCGACGAGCACGGCCAGGGCCGCAAGGAGGAAACACAGGCGTCCCGTTCCGGCGAACCCTAGGACGAAGCACGATCACGTTCGCACGGCAATTCTCAATCTCTTCCGTGCATGCAGCACCCGTATCGATACGTGTGGTGCCCGGTATAGCCTGGGCCTCATACCCAGCTATCTCCGGCCCATCTAGACGCACATGAGAAACCGAAGCAACCGGCCCAACTCGGCCCAGCAACTGGTTCAAACGATCGTGACGAGCCGCTCGGATCCCGACCGACGTCCGCGACGGCACAACAGCCGCCGCCGCCTGCAATGATCCGGCCCTCAACCGGCGAACCGGCCTCCTCTTCTTAACCACCGTCCATGAATCCGGATGAATCAAGTCGAAAAGCTTGAGGTTTGGAAGTTGTGCCTTAGGTATAGGGCCCTTCCAAGGCCTAACCGCCGTCGCCGCCGTTCTCCGATGAACGACACGTCGCACCATCTCCTTCCTCTCGTCCGGATGTAGCCCGATCCGTGCCGGATCCTCCACCGGCAAGACTGTTGGGGAACGTAGCATAAATTCAAAATTTTCCTACGTGTCACCAAGATCTATCTATGGAGTCATCTAGAAATGAGGGAGGAGTGGATCTACATACCCTTGTAGATCGCACGCGGAAGCGTTCAAGAGAACGGGGTTGATGGAGTCGTACTCGTCGTGATCCAAATCACCGATGATCCTAGCGCCGAACGGACGGCACCTCCGCGTTCAACACACGTACGGAGCAGCGACGTCTCCTCCTTCTTGATCCAGCAAGGGGAAGGAGAGGTTGATGGAGATCCAGCAGCACGACGGCGTGGTGGTGGAAGTAGCGGGATTCCAATAGGGCTTCGCCAAGCGCTGCGGGAGGAGGGAGATGTGTCATGGGAGGGAGAGGGAGGCGCCAGGGCTTAGGTTGGGCTGCCCTCCCTTCCCCCCACTATATATAGGGCCAAGGGAGAGGGGGGAGGCGCAGCCTTGGCCCTTCCTCCAAGGAAGGGTGCGGCCAGGGAGGAGTCCCACCTCCCCAAGGCACCTCGGAGGTGCCTTCCCCCTTTAGGACTCTTCCTTTTCCTTGACTCTTGGCGCATGGGCCTTTTGGGGCTGGTGCCACTGGCCCATATAGGACAAGGCACACCCCCTACAGCCCATGTGGCCCCCCGGGGCAGGTGGCCCCACCCGGTGGACCCCCGGGACCCTTCCGGTGGTCCCGGTACAATACTGGTGACCCCGAAACTTGTCCCGATGGCCGAAATAGCACTTCCTATATATAATTCTTTACCTCCGGACCATTCCGGAACTCCTCGTGACGTCTGGGATCTCATCCGGGACTCCGAACAACTTTCGGGTTACCGCATACTAATATCTCTATAACCCTAGCGTCACCGAACCTTAAGTGTGTAGACCCTACGGGTTCGGGAGACATGCAGACATGACCGAGATGACTCTCCGGTCAATAACCAACAACGGGATCTGGATACCCATGTTGGCTCCCACATGTTCCACGATGATCTCATCGGATGATGTCAAGGACTTAATCAATCCCGTATACAATTCCCTTTGTTTATCGGTACGACACTTGCCCGAGATTCGATCGTCGGTATCCCGATACCTTGTTCAATCTCATTACCGGCAAGTCTCTTTACTCGTTCCGTAACACATCATCCCGTGATAAACTCCTTGATCACATTGTGCACATTATGATGATGTCCTACCGAGTGGGCCCAGAGATACCTCTTCGTTTACACGGAGTGACAAATCCCAGTCTCGATTCGTGCCAACCCAACAGACACTTTCGGAGATACCTGTAGTGTACCTTTATAGCCACCCAGTTACGTTGTGACATTTGGCACACCCAAAGCACTCCTACAGTATCCGGGAGTTGCACAATCTCATGGTCTAAGGAAATGATACTTGACATTAGAAAAGCTTTAGCATACGAACTACATGATCTTGTGCTAGGCTTAGGATTGGGTCTTTGTCCATCACATCATTCTCCTAATGATGTGATCCCGTTATCAATGACATCCAATGTCCATGGTCAGGAAACCGTAACCATCTATTGATCAGCGAGCCAGTCAACTAGAGGCTTACTAGGGACATGGTGTTGTCTATGTATCCACACATGTATCTGAGTTTCCTATCAATACAATTCTAGCATGGATAATAAACGATTATCATGAACAAGGAAATATAATAATAACTAATTTATTATTGCCTCTAGGACATATTTCCAACAAAGACCATGTCTACGGTTGTGGCCACATCATCTTCATCATAACATGCGTGAAATAAATCGAAAATCAAATCTGATGGAGTAGGCGACGGCGGTTAACCCCCTGGATCCTCTCCGTCCCCGTCGGCATCCTCGTCGTCCGAAGCCAGAAGGGCCCAGAATCGGCCGCCGATGCCCGCCCGGTCCGCCGCCGCGGTGGGACGTGTTGGGGAACGTTGCAGAAAATTAAAATTTTTCCTACGGTTTCACCAAGATCCATCTATGAGTTCATCTAAGCAACGAGTCAAGGGAGAGAGTTTGCATCTACATACCACTTGTAGATCACGAGCGGAAGCTAGCCAAGGGGATGGTGATGATGGAGTCGTACTCGAACGTGATTCGGATCACCGATGTCCAAGTGCTGAACGGACAGCACCTCCGCGTTCAACACACGTATGGGACGAGAGACGTCTCCTCCTTCTTGATCCAGCAAGGGGGAAGGAGAGGTTGAGGAAGATTGCTCCAACGGCAGCACGACGGTGTGGTGTAGTTGGTGCAGCAGTACCCCGACAGGGCTTCGCCAAGCATATACGGAGGAGGAGAGGTGTTGGGGAGGGGAGGGGCTGCGCCTTGGCTTGTGTTCAGCTCCCATGCGCCTCCCCACTATATATAGGGGTGGAGGGGCTGGTTTCTTGCCCTCCAAGTCCATTGGGGCGTTGGCCAAGGTGGGAGGAAAGAAATCCCATCATTTCCTTCCCCACCGATTGTTATCCCCCCTTTTTAGGGATCTTGATCTTATCCCTTCGGGATATGATCTTATTCCTTCTAAGGGGGGATCTTGGTGCGCCTTGACCAGGGGTGTGGGGCCTTTCCCCCACTACTCACGTTCATGTGGGCCCCCCCATGCAGGTGGGCCCCACTCCGGAACCTTCTAGAACCTTCCCGGTACAATACCGAAAAATCCCGAACATTTTCCGGTGGCCAAAATAGGACTTCCCATATATAAATCTTTACCTCCGGACCATTCCGGAACTCCTCGTGACGTCCGGGATCTCATCCGGGACTCCGAACAACATTCGGTAACCACATACAAACTTCCTTTATAACCCTAGCGTCATCGAACCTTAAGTGTGTAGACCCTACGGGTTCAGGAGACATGTAGACATGACCGAGACGTTCTCCGGTCAATAACCAACAGCGGGATCTGGATACCCATGTTGGCTCCCACATGCTTCTCGATGTTGTCATCGGATGAACCACGATGTCGAGGATTCGATCAAACCCTGTATACAATTCCCTTTGTCAATCGGTACGTTACTTGCCCGAGACTCGATCGTCGGTATCCCAATACCTTGTTCAGTCTCGTTACCGGCAAGTCACTTTACTCGTACCGTAATGCATGATCTCGTGGCCAACACTTTGGTCACCTTGAGCTCATTATGATGATGCATTACCGAGTGGGCCCAGAGATACCTCTCCGTCATACGGAGTGACAAATCCCAGTCTCGATCCGTGTCAACCCAACAGCTACTTTCGGAGATACCTGTAATGCACCTTTATAGTCACCCAGTTACGTTGTGACGTTTGATACACCCAAGGCACTCCTACGTATCCGGGAGTTATACGATCTCATGGTCTAAGGAAGAGATACTTGACATTGGCAAAGCTCTAGCAAACGAACTAAACGATCTTTGTGCTATGCTTAGGATTGGGTCTTGTCCATCACATCATTCTCCTAATGATGTGATCCCGTTATCAACGACATCCAATGTCCATAGCCAGGAAATCATGACTATCTGTTGATCACAACGAGCTAGTCAACTAGAGGCTCACTAGGGACATGTTGAGGTCTATGTATTCACACGTGTATTACGATTTCCGGATAATACAGTTATAGCATGAATAAAAGACAATTATCATGAACAATGAAATATAATAATACTTTTATTATTGCCTCTAGGGCATATTTCCAACAGTCTCCCACTTGCACTAGAGTCACCAATCTAGTTACATTGTGATGAATCGAACACCCATAGAGTTCTGGTGTTGATCATGTTTAGCTCGCGAGAGAGGTTTAGTCAACGGATCTGCGACATTCAGATCCGTATGTACTTTGCAAATTTCTATGTCTCCATCTTGAACATTTTCACGGATGGAGTTGAAACGACGCTTGATGTGCCTGGTCTTCTTGTGAAACCTGGGCTCCTTGGCAAGGGCAATAGCTCCAGTGTTGTCACAGAAGAGTTTGATTGGCCCCGACGCATTGGGTATGACTCCTAGGTCGGTGATGAACTCCTTCACCCAAATCGCTTCATGCGCTGCCTCCGAGGCTGCCATGTACTCCGCTTCACACGTAGATCCCGCCACGACGCTCTGCTTGCAGCTGCACCAGCTTACTGCTCCACCATTCAACATATACATGTATCCGGTTTGTGACTTAGAGTCATCCGGATCTGAGTCGAAGCTAGCGTCGACGTAACCCTTTACGACAAGCTCTTCATCTCCTCCATAAACGAGAAACATGTCCTTTGTCCTTTTCAGGTACTTCAAGATATTCTTGACTGCTGTCCAGTGTTCCTTGCCGGGATTACTTTGGTATCTAGCTACCAAACTCACGGCAAGGTTTACATCAGGTCTGGTACACAGCATGGCATACATAATAGATCCTATGGCTGAAGCATAGGGGATGACACTCATCTCTTCTTTATCTTTTGCCATGGTCGGTGACTGAGCCGAGCTCAATCTCACACCTTGTACCATAGGCAAGAACCCCTTCTTGGACTGATCCATTTTGAACCTCTTCAAAATCTTATCAAGGTATGTGCTTTGTGAAAGACCTATGAGGCGTCTCGATCTATCTCTATAGATCTTGATGCCTAATATGTAAGCAGCTTCTCCAAGGTCCTTCATTGAAAAACACTTATTCAAGTAGGCCTTAATGCTATCCAGAAATTCTATATTATTTCCCATCAAGAGTATGTCATCTACATATAATATGAGAAATGCTACAGAGCTCCCACTCACTTTCTTGTAAACGCAGGCTTCTCCATAAGTCTGCATAAACCCAAACGCTTTGATCATCTCATCAAAGCGAATATTCCAACTCCGAGATGCTTGCACCAGCCCATAAATGGATCGCTGGAGCTTGCATACTTTGTTAGCGTTCTTAGGATCGACAAAACCTTCCGGCTGCATCATATACAGTTCTTCCTTAAGATGCCCGTTAAGGAATGCTGTTTTGACGTCCATCTGCCATATCTCATAATCATAGTATGCGGCAATTGCTAACATGATTCGGACGGACTTTAGCTTCGCTACGGGAGAGAATGTCTCGTCGTAGTCAATCCCTTGAACCTGTCGATAACCCTTAGTGACAAGTCGAGCTTTATAGATGGTGACATTACCATCCGCGTCTGTCTTCTTCTTAAAGATCCATTTGTTTTCTACCGCTCGCCGATCATCGGGCAAGTCTGTCAAAGTCCATACTTTGTTTTCATACATGGATTCTATCTCGGATTTCATGGCTTCAAGCCATTTGTTGGAATCTGGGCCTGCCATCGCTTCTTCATAGTTCGAAGGTTCACCGTTGTCTAACAACATGATTTCCAGGACGGGGTTGCCGTACCACTCTGGTGCGGAACTTGTCCTTGTGGACCTACGAAGTTCAGTAGCAACTTGATCCGAAGTACCTTGATCATCATCATTGGTTTCCTCTTCAGTTGGTGTGGGCATCACAGGAACATTTTCCTGAGCTGCACCACTTTCCCGTTCGAGAGGTAGTACTTCATCGAGTTCTACTTTCCTCCCACTTACTTCTTTCGAGAGAAACTCTTTTTCCAGAAAGCATCCGTTCTTGGCAACAAAGATTTTGCCCTCGGATCTTAAGTAGAAGGTATACCCGACAGTTTCCTTAGGGTATCCTATGAAGACGCATTTTTCCGACTTGGGTTCGAGCTTTTCAGGTTGAAGTTTCTTGACATAAACATCGCATCCCCAAACTTTTAGAAACGACAGCTTAGGTTTCTTCCCAAACCATAATTCATACGGTGTCGTCTCAACGGATTTAGACGGTGCCCTATTTAAAGTGAATGTAGCTGTCTCTAGAGCGTATCCCCAAAATGATAGCGGTAAATCAGTAAGAGACATCATAGACCGCACCATATCCAATAGAGTGCGATTACGACGTTCGGACACACCGTTTCGCTGAGGTGTTCCAGGCGGCGTGAGTTGTGAAACGATTCCACATTTCCTTAAGTGTGTGCCAAATTCGTGACTTGAATATTCTCCTCCACGATCTGATCGTAGGCACTTTATCTTTCGGTCACGTTGATTCTCCACCTCATTCTGAAATTCCTTGAACTTTTCAAAGGTCTCAGACTTGTGTTTCATTAAGTAGACATACCCATATCTACTTAAGTCATCAGTGAGAGTGAGAACATAACGATATCCTCCGCGAGCCTCAACGCTCATTGGACCGCACACATCGGTATGTATGATTTCCAATAAGTTGGTTGCTCGCTCCATTGTTCCGGAGAACGGAGTCTTGGTCATCTTGCCCATGAGGCATGGTTCGCACGTGTCAAACGATTCATAATCAAGAGACTCTAAAAGCCCATCGGCATGGAGCTTCTTCATGCGCTTGACACCAATGTGACCAAGGCGGCAGTGCCACAAGTATGTGGGACTATCATTATCAACTTTACATCTTTTGGCATCTACACTATGAACATGTGTAATATTACGCTCGAGATTCATTAAGAATAAACCATTGACCATCGGAGCATGACCATAAAACATATCTCTCATATAAATCGAACAACCATTATTCTCAGACTTAAATGAGTAGCCATCTCGTATTAAACGAGATCCAGATACAATGTTCATGCTCAAACTTGGCACTAAATAACAATTATTAAGGTTCAAAACTAATCCCGTAGGTAAATGTAGAGGCAGCGTGCCGACGGCGATCACATCGACTCTGGAACCATTCCCGACGCGCATCGTCACCTCGTCCTTCGCCAGTCTCCGTTTATTCTGCAGCTCCTGCTGTGAGTTACAAATATGAGCAACGGCACCGGTATCAAATACCCAGGAGTTACTACGAGTACTGGTAAGGTACACATCAATTACATGTATATCAAATATACCTTTGGTTTTGCCGACCTTCTTATCTGCTAAGTATTTGGGGCAGTTCCGCTTCCAGTGACCCTTCCCCTTGCAATAAAAGCACTCAGTCTCAGGCTTAGGTCCATTCTTTGACTTCTTCCCAGTAACTGGCTTACCAGGCGCGGCGCCGTCCTTCTTGAAGTTCTTCTTACCCTTGCCCTTCTTGAACTTACTGGTCTTATTGACCATCAACACTTGATGTTCTTTCTTGATTTCAGCCTCTGCTGACTTCAACATCGAGAACACTTCAGGAATGGTCTTTTCCATCCCCTGCATGTTTTAGTTCATCACAAAGCTCTTGTAGCTTGGTGGGAGCGACTGGAGGATTCTGTCAATGACCGCCTCATCTGGGAGGTTAATGTTCAGTTGGGTCATACGGTTGTGCAACCCAGACATCTTCAGGATGTGCTCACTGACAGAACTGTTTTCCTCCATCTTACAACTGTAGAACTTGTCGGAGACATCATATCTCTCGACCCGGGCATGAGCTTGGAAAACTAGTTTCAGCTCTTCGAACATCTCATATGCTCCGTGGTGCTCAAAACGCTTTTGGAGCCCCGGTTCTAAGCTGTAAATCATGCCGCACTGAACGAGGGAGTAATCATCAGCGCGAGTTTGCCAAGCATTCATAATGTCTTGGTTCTCTGGGACGGGAGCATCACCTAGCGGTCCTTCTAGGACATATTGTTTCCTGGCAGCTATGAGGATGATCCTCAGGTTCCGGACCCAGTCCGTATAGTTGTTGCCATCATCTTTCAGCTTGGTTTTCTCTAGGAACGCGTTGAAGTTCATGTTGACATGAGCGTTGGCCATTTGATCTACAAGACATATTTGCAAAGGTTTTAGACTAAGTTCATGATAATTAAGTTCTAATCAAATTATGAACTCCCACTCAGATTAGACATCCCTTTAGTCATCTAAGTGTTACACGATCCGAGTCGACTAGGCCGTGTCCGATCATCACGTGAGACGGACTAGTCATCGTCGGTGAACATTCTCATGTTGATCGTATCTTCCATACGACTCGTGTTCGACCTTTCGGTCTCCGTGTTCCGAGGCCATGTCTGCACATGCTAGGCTCGTCAAGTTAACCCTAAGTGTTTTCGCTGTGTAAAACTATCTTACACCCGTTGTATGTGAACGTAAGAATCCATCACACCCGATCATCACGTGGTGCTTAGAAGCGACGAACTGTAGCAACGGTGCACAGTTAGGGGAGAACACTTCTTGAAATTTTTGTAAGGGATCATCTTATTTACTACCGTCGTCCTAAGTAAACAAGATGCATAAACATAATAAACATCACATGCAATTATATAGTTGTGACATGATATGGCCAATATCATATAGCTCCATTGATCTTCATCTTCGGGGCTCCATGATCATCTTGTCACCGGCTTGACACCATGATCTCCATCATCATGATCTCCATCATCGTGTCTTCATGAAGTTGTCACGCCAATGACTACTTCTACTTCTATGGCTAATGCGTTTAGCAATAAAGTAAAGTGAGTTACATGGCGTTCTTCAATGACACGCAGGTCATACAAAAAATAAAGACAACTCCTATGGCTCCTGCCGGTTGTCATACTCATCGACATGCAAGTCATGAATCCTATTACAAAGAACATGATCTCATACATCACAATTCATTATTCATCACAACTTCTGGCCATATCACATCACATGATCAATCGCTGCAAAAACAAGTTAGACGTCCTCTAATTGTTGTTGCATCTTTTACGTGGCTGCAATTGGGTTCTAGCAAGAACGTTTTCTTACCTACGAATAACCACAACGTGATTTTGTCAACTTCTATTTACCCTTCATAAGGGCCCTTTTTCATCGAATCCGCTCCAACTAAAGTGGGAGAGACAGACACCCGCCAGCCACCTTATGCAACTAGTGCATGTCAGTCGGTGGAACCGGTCTCACGTAAGCGTACGTGTAAGGTTGGTCCGGGCCGCTTCATCCCACAATACCGCCGAAGCAAGAAAAGACTAGTAGAGGCAAGTAAGATGACAAAATCCACGCCCACAACAAAATTATGTTCTACTCGTGCAAAGAGAACTACGCATAGACCTAGCTCATGATGCCACTGTTGGGGAACGTTGCAGAAAATTAAATTTTTTCCTACGGTTTCACCAAGATCCATCTATGAGTTCATCTAAGCAACGAGTCAAGGGAGAGAGTTTGCATCTACATACCACTTGTAGATCACGAGCGGAAGCTAGCCAAGGGGATGGTGATGATGGAGTCGTACTCGAACGTGATTCGGATCACCGATGTCCAAGTGCTGAACGGACAGCACCTCCGCGTTCAACACACGTACGGGACGGGAGACGTCTCCTCCTTCTTGATCCAGCAAGGGGGAAGGAGAGGTTGAGGAAGATTGATCCAACGGCAGCAGGACGGCGTGGTGTAGTTGGTGCAGCAGTACTCCGACAGGGCTTCGCCAAGCATATACGGAGGAGGAGAGGTGTTGGGGAGGGGAGGGGCTGCGCCTTGGCTTGTGTTCAGCTCCCATGCGCCTCCCCACTATATATAGGGGTGGAGGGGCTGGTTTCTTGCCCTCCAAGTCCATTGGGGCGTTGGCCAAGGTGGGAGGAAAGAAATCCCATCATTTCCTTCCCCACCGATTGTTATCCCCCCTTTTTAGGGATCTTGATCTTATCACTTCGGGATATGATCTTATTCCTTCTAAGGGGGGATCTTGGTGCGCCTTGACCAGGGGTGTGGGGCCTTTCCCCCACTACTCACGTTCATGTGGCCCCCCCATGCAGGTGGGCCCCACTCCGGAACCTTCTAGAACCTTCCCGGTACAATACCGAAAAATCCCGAACATTTTCCGGTGGCCAAAATAGGACTTCCCATATATAAATCTTTACCTCCGGACCATTCCGGAACTCCTTGTGACGTCCGGGATCTCATCCGGGACTCCGAACAACATTCGGTAACCACATACAAACTTCCTTTATAACCCTAGCGTCATCAAACCTTAAGTGTGTAGACCCTACGGGTTCGGGAGACATGTAGACATGACCGAGACGTTCTCCGGTCAATAACCAACAACGGGATCTGGATACCCATGTTGGCTCCCACATGCTTCTCGATGTTGTCATCGGATGAACCACGATGTCGAGGATTCGATCAAACCCTGTATACAATTCCCTTTGTCAATCGGTACGTTACTTGCCCGAGACTCGATCGTCGGTATCCCAATACCTTGTTCAGTCTCATTACCGGCAAGTCACTTTACTCGTACCGTAATGCATGATCTCGTGGCCAATACTTTGGTCACCTTGAGCTCATTATGATGATGCATTACCGAGTGTGCCCAGAGATACCTCTCCGTCATACGGAGTGACAAATCCCAGTCTCGATCCGTGTCAACCCAACAGCTACTTTCGGAGATACCTGTAATGCACCTTTATAGTCACCCAGTTACGTTGTGACGTTTGATACACCCAAGGCACTCCTACGGTATCCGGGAGTTACACGATCTCATGGTCTAAGGAAGAGATACTTGACATTGGCAAAGCTCTAGCAAACGAACTAAACGACCTTTGTGCTATGCTTAGGATTGGGTCTTGTCCATCACATCATTCTCCTAATGATGTGATCCCGTTATCAACGACATTCAATGTCCATAGCCAGGAAATCATGACTATCTGTTGATCACAACGAGCTAGTCAACTAGAGGCTCACTAGGGACATATTGAGGTCTATGTATTCACACGTGTATTACGATTTCCGGATAATACAGTTATAGCATGAATAAAAGACAATTATCATGAACAATGAAGTATAATAATACTTTTATTATTGCCTCTAGGGCATATTTCCAACAGGACGCGCCTCGGTGGTCGCCTCTACGGTCGCCCGGGGAGTCGCCCTAGTCGCCCTCATTCTTTGTGCATTCTTATTTTACCAAAGATGCTGGATTTCCACCGTTGTGCTGTTAAATTTGAACTCTACTTTAGCGGTGGTTACTTGGGTTACCTTCTCTCACCACGTTGGGCAGTCAACAATCCAGTTAGGCTGTCAGTTGGTGTCACAAGGTACATAGGCCCTGTTTGGTTCAGCTTTTATCGACGGATTCCGCTGTCGCGCAGCAGAATCTGAACCAAAGGGCAAACCCAGCAAAATCCGATTCCAGAAATCCGCTGCCAAAATCTGAACCAAAAGCGGAAGCAGGCCAGGACGTGCTTTTCAAAATCCGATTCCGCTGCGGGTCAAAATCTGAAAAAGTTATATCAGCTGGTTTGCCAAATGACCTACATCTTTTTGACATCAGATTTTCCATCGTTGTTTTTCTATAGTAGATTTTTCACAGCTGCTTTTAGAAATCCACAGCCGAATCAAACAGGGTCATAGTATGTGTTCTTCTGCCGCAATTAGGTATAGTAGATATCCAAACGCAAAAAGATGCAAACATTGTGATTATTTGTTTTCTTTGCTGAGAAATACTGTATTACAGAAGAAGATCAATACAAAGTCTGGTTCCTTGGTTTTTTCTTTTCTTTTTAAAGGTGGTCTGGTTCCTTTGTTGAAAGGGAAATACAGCAAACTGTATCAGGTTAGAGGGGGAGAGAGCTCATCTTGTTCACCTTTACGGTTTATTTTTACATTGTTTAGCTGCACCAGTTTAAATAGTTTGATGCATTTTGAAAGAGGCGGTACACGGTTGAGGAATTGGCACTTTTTTCTGTCAAATAATAGACAGAAGATATCTCCGCTATATGTTTAAGAAGTACTCTTTCGGTCTCAAAATAAGTGTCTCAGGGTTAGTAACTTTGTACTAACACCTTTAGGGTTTATTTTTACATTGTTTAGCTGCACCAATTTAAATAGTTTGATGCATTTTGAAAGAGACGGTACATGGTTGAGGAATTGGCACTTTTTTCTGTCAAATTTCAGACAGAAGAAATCTCCACTATATGTTTAAGAAGTACTCCTTCCGTCCCAAAATAAGCGTCTCAACTTTATACTAACTTTAGTACAAAGTTACTAACCTTGAGACAATTCAGTGGCGGAGCTAGCAAATTATCGAAGCCTAGGCATGACACAAGCTAAAATTTACTTTGGTCTATCAATACCAGAAGTATCATGTATTTAGGTAAACATCATGTGTAATATGCACACTAATATTTTATAAATCATATAAATAAATTAAAACATGAGATACAATTTACCAAATAAAATTCCAAGCTCTGATGTTCATCCTTGTGCACAGATGACAATCTACAAGATACAACACATTATCAAATAATTAAATTTCCATTGAATTGAAGTGCAAAAAAAAAAGAACCTACAGATACAACACATTATCAGCTTATACAATTTTCATTGAACTGAAGTGCCGGCGGTGACGAATACGAGCACCATCCGCCGGAGCCGAAGTGAAATTTACACAAGAGGATGCCGCTTTGACTTTCGCGCTTCCCCTTCCGATCCTGATTGTCGCTTGCTGGAGTCATAGCCTGATTAGGCCCAGGCGTGCATCATCTTTTGCGGTCTTACCGACCGCCGGTACTCCGTCATGTTAAAATGTGATATCTCTGTATTTATTACCGACTGATTCTTTTATTATCTTTAGCTTTGTATAGTTGATTTTTAGAGATATTATAGGGTTAGTTGGCTTGTCACGCCAGACTCCACCTGTATATATTGTAATCGACTCCGATGGAATACAATTGAGTTGCATCCTATAGTCTTCTACACGTCAGTCCACCTCGCCGGTGGCCGCCTTCAACCGCCAGAGTTGCTAGGACATGTTGTGCGGCGCGGCGTACAGACGATTTTTTTTTGAGAAGACGACGTACAGACGAATAGACGGCGTAAAGACTCTGTATGGTTTCATTCTATTAATGGAATCAGGGAGAGGCCTCCCTGTTCTTCAAAAAAAAAAAAGGATTAATGGCCCGTGTAAGGAAATTAATGGATGGGCCTTTGAAGTGAGTAAGCCCAAGAGGCAAAAATAACGCTCAAAGTAGGCCTATTCGTAAACCAGATGTAATTTTTTAGCGCATAAGTTGTACGTATTCACAGATGGTGACTCCGGCGCTTGCAAAATTGGCAGCGCTCGAGCTGGCTCAAAATAAAAATAAAAATTGGCAGCGCTCAAGCCCGGGCACGTGCCCCGGACGGTAGAATCGCCCTGAGACACTTATTTTGAGATTGAGAGAATTTTGCTAGTCTTGTAGTGTTCTTCCGCAGATGGCAAGAAGCGGCGTTAGGCAAACACCCTCGATGAAGATTCAGAATCAGCGCATGCAGGGAGCGGGAGCGAATCTAGAAGCCTGCGTCGCCAAGCAAAACGCACGAATCCACCACCTTTGAGTGTCCGTGCCTCAGGCTCAGGTGCCCGCTGCCGGTGCGCTCATGATCGGACTGCTCACTTCGCTGTGTAAATTGCACTAGAAGCATGGCACAATCTGCATGCATGCAAGCCCGAATCGTCCCCATCGGGACGGGACACGTTCTCGCGCTGCTACGTTGCTCCAAGTATCGACCGACACTGCCGGCGACACCGAGCGTAATCGAGATCCTGCGATCGCCTGAAACTTCCGCTGCACGTGCCAGTCCTGTCACTTACTTATGCTGTACTAGTGAACAGTGAAAAATGCACTGGAAGATAATTTACTTGTTGCAATCGGACCAATCATTCGACTCAAAACTAACTTTGTCCTCAAAGCGGAAAAGAGGAGTTGATAAAGACCTGCATGCTATGCTATATTTGCTCGGAGGGGAACTTTTGGTTCCTGGGTACATATGTACCCTATATGCAAAAAAAAAATTAGTAATTCAATAAAAAGTCAAAAATTTCTAAAAATGTTTTAGATAAAAACTTGACCTTCTATTGTACTAGTGAGAAAAGTGACAAAAACATAAAATTCCTCTTTGACTTCTTTTCAAAAAAGACAAATTTCAGGTCAAAATAGTGTGAATAGTGACCTATAATAGCAAATAAATTTTGTCTTTTTTTGCTATGAAGTCAAAATAGTTTTCTTTTTTGTGAAAATGTGTATACTAATGCGCAAGTAAGTCAACTTTATTCTAAAAATAGTTTCTTAACTATTTTGACTTTTTGTTTAACTATTAAAAATACGGAAATGTTAACGCCCACACGTGTGGGCATTTGCAACTTGGGCAGAACGCGTCTGGAGCCGTCAGATGTATTTGCTCGAATCTTGGAGCAAGGAGGAGGGAGGTCGCGTGCCACGTCATGTGTGGTCGCTGTGCGGCAGTTTCTCGACTCGCCCGAACGGTGGACCTGCGGCGGATTGGGCGACAGTTGTCACCCTTGCCGTGCGGGCGGTTGCCACATCGCCCGAACGCCCACGAACGCCACGCCCGCACCCTCTTTTCTCCACATCGCGGCAGTTCACTGCGGCTCCCCCTCTGTCTTCCTCTCTCTCTCTCATTGCGCTTCGGCGGCGGCGCAGAGGCGATTTCGCGGCGATTCATCGGCGAGACGGCGGCGGCGCTCGTGGAGTCGTCGTACAGGCGGCTGCGCTCGAGTAGGCGTTGAAGAGTCGCCGGAGACCACAAGAGAGGAGGTAATGTGTTCGAAATCATCTCCACTCCCCCTCAATATCTGTTTTTGCGTCTCAAATCGAAGGCGATCCCATGGCGATCTTCGCTTCTATTTGGTGGGGATTCTGCAGGAGTCGCCGGTGGGACGTAGGGGCGGCTCGTTGTTCACCGCACTGGACCATTTGGTTGGTTCATTTAGTCGCCCTGCGGATGCGTGCTCTGCTTTGAATCGCAGAGTTCATTCCCCTTCTGGATTTCATCCATTTCTATGGTTGCCAAGCAATGGTTGGCACTACCCCTCGTTTTGTGAAACCAGAGCAGTGATGCAGTGAATCAGTGTGTTCCCGTCCTTTGGTCGTCTTATTTTGATGCAGTGAAGGTCTAGAACACAGCGTGAACCCTAGATCCATTTTATGTAGATTCTAGTTTCTTTTGATTTTGAACTAGGTTTTGATTACAGTGTTTGTGTGTGCTAATCATAATTAGTTGCCTATGCCGTATACCCAAACATGGCAACTACATATGTTGATTGTGCTTGAAGTTGTTGTACCCTTCACACATTTAGATGGCAACTCTAATGTTCCCCATAAACACTAGTTGCCCTGTCTCTGTGTGTACTGGTGGCAAGTCAATCTTGTTCCAAGTTAACTTAGTTGCCATGGTGTCTGTCGGCATACGTCAACTTGATATTCGAGCGTGTCTGTTTACTTTGCTGCCATTCTGTTTTCCTAACAGATGGCAACTCAATAGGTGATTTTAGTACATTAGCTGCCATGGCGTTTGTCAGGACATGGCAAACAATAAAAGATACCCACCTTTTGTGGTTGCCATTCTGTTTTTTGTAGCATATGGAAACTATGTAGTTCATTTTCATTTTAATCTAGTTCATGTGGTGTTCGTCGACACATGGCAACTGGTATCTGAACATTGCCATCACTATATTTTTGTAGTTCTGTTTACCTACCAGAATGGCAACTACATGTTTGTCTGTGTGTGTACTGGTGGCAAGTCAATCTTTGTCCCAAGTTAAATTAGTTGCCATAGTGTTTGCCATCATACGACAACATGATATTTGAGTGTGTCTGTTTAATTTGTTGCCATTCTGGTTCCCTAACAGATGGTAACTCAACATCTGATTACAGTACATTAGTTGCCATGGGGTTTGTCGGCAAATAATAACATATCCCCACCTTTGTGGTTGCCATTCCGTTTTTGTAACATATGACATCTATGCAGTTCATTTTTGCAAATGTTCATACTTAAGCCTTGTTTCTCATCTTTTGAACCATGGCAGTTTTCACTGCGATGATGAAAATTATCAATTTGCCAGACTTTTTGCTGGTGCTCACGGGAAATGTACCCTGTTTTATGAGTACCCACTAATGTGCATTTGCCGTCTGTTACAACATAATGGTTCGCATCCGTCAGGACGGCGATGACGATGACTTTGTGGACCCACCCCCACGGAACGTTGTGGCTGGTGCCAATAAACCTGCGAAGGAGGTTGGTTTTTCTTTGCTTTGCCAATTGCATCTCCAACCCACATAGGGTGGTTGACCAGATATTGTAGCGACCCTCCTGGGTGATCTGAGGTGTACGCAGCACAAGCATTTTTCGTTGTTTATGTCTAAAGTTGAACCTCCTGCATGGCAATTGTAGCTATTATTTTCATCATGACAAATGTAGTTATGCTTGCATGGGAACTGCAAGTAAGCAGTTATGGAAACTACACATTTCATCAGTAATGGAGACTGTAGTTGTCACATAATGGCAGTATCCCTGCAAATATGATGGCAACTACAGTTATCATAACATGGCAAGTTCTTATAACTAGTGATGGCAACTGAAACATGATCAATGATGGAACTGCAGTTGCCACATGATGGCAAGAGCAGTGAAACATGATGGCAAATGTAGGTACCACAGCATGGCAAATGTAGGTACCACATCATGGCAATTGAATTTGCCATATCTTGGCAACTACTAGACCATCACCACATGGCAGTTCATTCTGAATACACAAGTTATTTTTGTCCCTTGACCATTCATGGCAGCTGTTGTTGCCTTAGGATGGCAAATGCATTCATTTAACCATTTACTTTCTCCATTTTTGTTCTCACCCTGCATAATACGTTGATGGCAGGTATCCCATTGTTAGCTGTTGCCATGCGTTACACGCAGTTGCTGCAAATGTCATTTTTTAGTAAGTTTCCCTGTTTCATAATATGTTTTTTCTTCATAATTTACCTTGATTTGCATTCTCTTTCGTCCCCATGCCGTTGTCCTGATTGTGAGGCACTCGCATTTACTCCCGGCGCAGTTTTGCCATGGGACCTCTAATGGCAAACTATAATTCCATGCAAATGTGTAGAACGAACATCATATGTTTGCCATTATTTTGCCTTCAAACATGGCAAACTATCCTTTTTGCTTGATACGGAAAGCCCGCATGTCTCTGTATTCTTACAGTAGAGATAGCAATGGCCCCGATGAAATGAGGTTGTTGTACGCATCCCATGGCGTCGATTGCGGCTGTCTGAAAAACCAAGGATTTGAACCTTCGCCTAGTTCCATCCTTCCTTTTTGTTAGTCCCCAAAACCTAGATGCATAACGAATAGACACCTGTTGTGTTAGTTTGCATTCTACCTTGCATATCCTATCTTCAATGAGCATCGCAAAAAATGTAGCATCTGATTTTCACATATCAAACTGATTTTGGGTGGCAATTGGCTGCCTGATGGCAAATTCATCCAGACTAATGAGGCAAATACTGTTGGAACCACATGGCAAATCTTGTGGTCCAAGGCGGCAACTATTTTTTTTCCATTCGGATACATGCCCAGTGTTTCTCCGAGAGCAATCCACATGAATTTCACTAGTTGGCAACTACTGAGTTGGAACCACATGGAAGATTAGGTGATGCAAAACGGCAACTAATTTTCCCCTCTCTCCCATATCTACCAATACACCCAACTGCCATACATCCCAGCAGATCTAGAAGAATTCTGGATGAATCCGGGTGGCAATTCTGGCTTTTAGAGACAGTAGTCACCCCTTTGATCTCAATTCGTGCGTTAGGCATGGCAATTCGCCAGATCCCAAATTTTCGAACCCTACGAGATGCGGGATGAGAGTGTAGGGACGACAGAGTGAGGGTGGCGACTGCGGGACGTACATACAGAAAACGGGTTCGTTGACGTGTTCTTGGTCTATGATTTTGGCGTAGCCGACCTTGTTGCCATGGCGATTTGGGTGCAGATCGGCGGAGGTGAACGAGACGAGCAGGGGCAGAGGTAGACGAAGGAGTTGGAGGAGGGGTTAGGGGAGTTTTGCGGGCAGGCGTTTTTGGGGCAGTTGACAACGTGCGGGCGTTGGCAATTGCTGCCGCACGGTGGTGTGCAGGCCACATATGTCGCTGCCCGATCGTTCAGGCGCTGGTAGCTGCGTCCGCACGGGGGTGTGCGGGCTGGCAAGTGTTGTTGCCGAACGAATCGTGCGGCACTAAACCTTACAGCCCACACGTGTGGCAGTTATCGGTATCCTAAAAATAAAACCCCATATAGGATACATACTCAGGAACCATTGGGTATTTCCCATATTTGCTCACCTTTCTTCCACTACAAACTATACCTTGCCTCCCTTTGCGCCAAGGCAGATTACTTGCTTACCTTCGTCAGCAATGCCTTCACAATATATACGCACGCACGCTCGTCCCATGGTCATGCCCATACACTCCTCGCGCCAATGGCGTCGACATGGATGACACGTTGCCTGCAGGCGCTCCTGCTGCTGTTGGCGCTTCTGCTCGTCCCCCGCGGCGGCGATGGCGCCGCGGTGTTCTCCGGGTACACGTTCAAGGGGCCGGGCGAGGCCGAGGCCTTCGAGGAAGCGCTGCTGCGCCAGGCGTGCTTCAACGTCTCCTCTTCTTCCTCCGGAGCCGGGCGCGGCAAGGGTGACTGCGTCTCGCGCATCGACACGGCGCGCGGCGGGCCCAGCAGCGGGCCCGTGCCCGTCCTCCGCGCCGCGCTCCGCGACACGCTCGGCGAGGCCGTCAGCGCCGTCGGGGCCGTCGGGGCCGTCGCCGGCCTGGCGTCCCTGTCCAACCACGCGCGCGAGGAGATGGCCGTCCGCGACTGCATCGAGCTGCTGGGGTACTCCGTTGACGAGCTCGGGTGGTCGCTCGACGCCATGGCCGAGCCCCTCGACGGCGCGGAGGTGGAGATGGAGACCCAGCACGGCGCTGCGTCTGGGAGCGTCAGCAGTGGCGCGCGTGCCGAGGACGACCTGCACGCCTGGCTCAGCGCCGCACTGGGCAACCAGGACACGTGCACGGAGGGCTTCCGCGGCACCGACGGCCGCCTGCTGCGTCGCGTCGAGGCGTCCGTGGCACAGCTGACGCAGCTGGTGAGCAACCTGCTCGCCATGCACAAGCGGCTGCGCAGCATCATGCCGCTGCGCCAGCGCGGCAAGAACGACACGGCGGCGTCCGGCGCCGGTTCGGAGCTGCCGCCGTGGGTGATGGACGTCGCCGGCGGCGTCGAAGGGGAGCTCGCGCGCGCCCGGGGCCGGTCCGGAGGGAAGAAGGCAATGCGCGTGGACGTGGTGGTGGCTCGGGACGGGAGCGGCAGGTACCGGTCTGTCGGCGAGGCGGTGGCGCGCGCGCCCAACCACAGCCGGAGGAAGTACGTCATCTACGTGAAGCGAGGGGTGTACTACGAGAACGTGGACGTGAAGAAGAAGAAGACCAACATCGTGCTCGTCGGCGAGGGCATGGGCGAGACGGTGATCACCGGCAGCCGGAGCTTCTCGAGCGGCTGGACCACGTTCCGGAGCGCCAGCGTTGGTAAATACAAAGTGCAAATTCTGTCTCGTTAACCAGTTACGTTTCCTGACCGTGCACAAAAGCTAAAGATGCTGCTGCTTTGCGTGCGCGTAGCCGTGTCCGGCGCGGGGTTCATCGCGCGGGACCTGACGATCCGCAACACGGCGGGGCCGGCGGCGCACCAGGCGGTGGCCCTGCGCGTGGACTCGGACCGCTCGGCCTTCTTCCGCGTGGCCATCGAGGGGCACCAGGACACGCTCTACGCGCACTCGCTCCGGCAGTTCTACCGCGACTGCCGCGTGTCCGGCACCGTGGACTTCGTCTTCGGCAACGGCATCGCCGTGATCCAGCGCAGCACCCTCGCCACGCTGCCGCTGGCGCCGGGGCAGACGGGGAGCGTCACGGCGCAGGGCCGCAAGGACCCGAACCAGAACACGGGGTTCTCCATCCACAACTGCGTCGTGGAGGCCAAGTACCCGACCTACCTCGGCCGACCGTGGAAGCCTTTCTCGCGGGTGGTGGTCATGGAGTCGTACCTGGGCGCCGGCGTGCGCGCGCGCGGGTGGCTCGAGTGGGCAGGGGACGCCGGCCTCGCCACCCTCTTCTACGGCGAGTACAGAAATTTCGGGCCCGGCGCGGGGGTCGCCGGACGGGTGAAGTGGCCGGGGTACCACGTGATCATGGACCCGGTATGGGCCAGCCACTTCACCGTAAGGCGGTTCATCGACGGCCTCACATGGCTGCCGTCCGCCGGCGTCACCTTCACGGCCGACTTGATCAAGAAATGACACACTAGCAAATGGTCAATTTGGGGATGGGGGATGGCCGGAATCGATGCATTCCCTTACATATATTGGAAGATAAAATCTAGTAGGGTGTTTACAAATGTTTGCCTGGTATGCAATTAGAATGGACGTTTTCTTAGGGGAAGAATGGAAACGTAACACGTAGATTGTTTAGATCTTGACAACAACAGGGCGCATGAATTGTACTCATGATTTGTTTTGACAATTAAAACATGACTACAATAAAGGTCACCTTTGAGCCCTTATATTTTTCGGATGAGGTCACAAGAAATATACAAGGTAGTGTATGCTTTTTGCGGATGATGTGGTGGTAGTCGACGATAGTCGGACGGGATTTAATAAAAAGTTAGAGCTGTGGAGGTCAACTTTGAAATCGAAAGGTTTTAAATTTATTTTATAACTAAACTGAGTACATGAGGTGTGGTTTCAGTACGACTATGCACGAAGAGGAGGAGATTACCGTTGATGGACATGTGGTACCTCAAAAGACATCTTTCGATATTTGAGCTCAATGCTGCAGAAGGAAGGTGATATCAATGAAGATGTGAAACATCAAATCATAACTAGATGGATGAAGTAGCTCAAGCTTTTAACGTCCTATGCGACAAGAAAGTGCCATAAAACCTAAAAAAGTTCTGTAGGACAGCGATTCAATCTGTGATGTTGTATGGCTGAATGTTGGTCAACTAATAGATGGCATATCCAAAGTTAGGTGTAGTAGAGATGTGTATATTGAGATGGATATGTGTCCACACAAGAGACGATCGGGTCCGAATATACGTTGATAAAGTTGGGGTATCATCGATTATAGAGAAGGTTGTCCAACATCGTGTGGGGTGGATTTGAGCATATACAACACAGGCCGCGCCAGCAGCGTCGGTGCATATTGGACCGTTTAAGCATGTTGTTAATGTTCAAAGATCGGCAGACCAAATTTGATATCAGAGGAGTCCGTAAAAGAAATCTAAATGATTGAAATATCATCAAAGAACTAGCCATAAACAAAGGTGTGAATAGTACCCTAATTGTAAACTCCTTGTTATGTTATTTTTGCATCATGCTCATCTCACAAGCATTGCATCAGCATCATATTGCCTTTCATTAAGGAGGAATTTAGAAATTTTAATAAATCTTAAGTTCTATTTTATTTTGCTATTTTGCCAAATAGTGAATAAGTGAACCATTCTCCCTTTTGGTGTTCTAGCTCAAGACTCACCTCCACACTTTACAATATCCTTTTTGTGACATTTTGGAGCTACCCAAATTATTTTATAATTTTCGCACTCCCTCTGCCTCAAAATATAAAACGGTTTTTTGTCTAAATCTTGACCAAAAAACGTCTTATGTTTTGAGACAAGGAAGTACATGGCTCCTACTTCTAGCTCAAACTGTGACTATGCCATGTCCCACTTTATTTTCCCAAATAAATGTTGAAACTCATCCTTTTGTCGCGGGGAAATATTGAAACTCATCCAAATGGTCTGAATATTTTATGTGAACCTATTGTATATTATCAACGCCACAATTAAATTTTCAACCCATTTGGATTTGAATTGGCCCTCCAAATAATTTCTAATCTCAGCCTAGTCTATTTTCTGTAAAAGAAAGTAGAAATCCCTACACTAAACAGTGCAACTGGCCCATTCCTATTCGACCCGCGAGACCTAACCCCTCTCAGCGCCGCAGACCAGCGTGAGATCACTAATTAAAAGGATACTCCTGGTCAGTCCTACCTTATCAGATTGTGACAAGTGGCTCACTGCATATCCGTCACTTGTCGCAACCTAGGATTTTTTTCCTTTGTCCATAGATTCGTTCAGTTAATTTTTTTTATCTATTAAACCGTGTGTCCAAATAGCGAACCGTTTTCACCACTGGATTTCTCGTGTGGAAATATTCAAAAATAGATCCCATGTTAATAGGTTTCGATGAACTTTTTCTCACGAAAACAATCGTAAAAACCGAAAGAAAAAACCCAAGCCGGAAGCATGATTTTTGTCCCGCTTTTTTTTCTCGCAGAAGCAAATATGTACCTCTCAAGAAAGAAAAAGACGTGTTTTTTCTTTTTCGTCAACGAACTTTTTTTTCTTGTTCTCCAAGCCAAGGGTGACAATGGCCTAAGATCACATATGCTCACCTGTAAAAAGCCCAGCCTCCACCTTGTATATAAGGGGAGGCTAGGAGGCTCTCAATCCCATCTTCTCTTAGATAGAAAGTTCCGATAGCAATCTCATACACCATTGTAAACTCCTCGCATAAGGTATCGTTCCACCATGAATAACAAAAACAAGCAGGATGTAGGGTATTACTCATCAAAGGCCCTAACCTGGGTAAAACCCTCATGTGACTTTCGATCTCCGACTTCCGGCTGCGCTTGGGCCCCTACCAAGGGATCTAACCGATTTCTGCACCGTCATTGCCCGTGGTGGGGCTTTGGATGGGCTGAGTTTGTCGGAGTCCTATGTGGCGAAGGTTCGGACTCCAGCGAACCTTCCTGATACATCTCACACATATCTATATTTTTATTGCTAAATGCTATTATATTATAAGTAATAATTTCTTCTTCAACTTTAATAGGTTCTACTACTTTTACTTAAATGGGAGGATGATATTTAAACCACTTCTTCTTGGGAAGATCAACATGAGTAGCAAATGATTCACAGAAAGAAGCTACTATCTTAGAGTCAAGTCCATATTTAGTGCCAAATTCACGAAAAGCATCAGTATCCATAAAAGATTTAACACAATCAAACTTAAGTTTATACTTGACTCATTACCTTCGTCGAGTTCCTAATCTCCAGAGTTGCATTTAATTCTTTTCAATAAATTCTATTTAAATTCAATAGTCTTCTTCATAAAAGAACCAGTAGAAGAAGTATCGAGCATGGATTGCTCATTACGAGAAAGTCGAGCATAAAAATTCTGAAAAATAATTTCTCTTGAGAGATCATGATTGGGGCATGAATATAACATTGACTTAAGCCTCCCTCAAGCATGAGCGACACTTTCTCCTTCACGAGGACAAAAATTATAAATACAATTCCGATCATGAGGAACTAGATGCATAGGATAAAACTTCTGATGAAATTCCAATTTCAATCGGTTGTAATTCCAAGTCCCAATATCATCACATAGCCTATACCATGCCAATGCCTTCTCCTTTAAAGATAAAGGGAATACCTTCTTCTTGACTTCATCCTCGGGAAAACCTGCAAGCTTAAATAATCCACAAACTTCATCCACATAGATTAGATGCATATCAGGATGAAACGTTCCATCTCATGCATAAAGATTAGCTAGCAGTTTCTCTATCATACATGAAGGAATTTCATAATAAATATTTTTAGTAGGTTCAGTAGGTTGAGGGGGAACTCTTTGCTCTTACGGTCAGGGTGAAGATACCCCGAACAAACCCCTCAACGGATTATTTTCCATAGTAACAAGTGACAGTAATTTCAGCACATATTATAAATGTTTCCTTATCAAATTCCACTTACCAAAGGCGCTCCACTCCCCGACAACGACACCAAAAAAGAGTCTTGATGACCCACAAGTATAGGAGATCTATCATAGTCCTTTCAATAAGTAAGAGTGTCGAACCCAACGAGGAGCATAAGGAAATGACAAGCGGTTTTCAGCAAGGTATTCCCTGCAAGCACTGAAATTATCGATAACAAATAGTTTTGTGATAAGATAATTCCTAACGGGTAACAAGTAACAAGTGTAACTAAGGTGCAGAAAGGTGGCCCAATACTTTTTGTAGCAAAGGACAAGCATGGACGAACTCTTATATAAAGCAAAGCGCTCTCGATGACACATGGGAATTATTGTCAAGCTAGTTTTCATCATGCTCATATGATTCACATTCGTTACTTCGATAATTTGATATGTGGGTGGACCGGTGCTTGGATGTTGTGCTTACTTGGAAAAGCCTCCACTTATGATAAAACACTCTCGCAAGCATCCACAACTACAAAAGAAGAATTAAGATAAATCTAATCATAGCATGAAACATGTGGATCCAAATCAGCCCCTTACGAAGCAACGCATAAACTAGGGTTTAAGCTTCTGTCACTCTAGCAACCCATCATCTACTTATTACTTCCCAATGCCTTCCCCTAGGCCCAAATCATGGTGAAGTGTCATGTAGTCGACGTTCACATAATACCACTAGAGGAGAGACAACATACATCTCGTCAAAATATCGAACGAATACCAAATTCATATGATTACTTATAACAAGACTTCTCCCATGTCCTCAGGAACAAACGTAACTACTCACAAAGCATATTCATGTTCATAATCAGAGGGGTATTAAATAGCATTAAGGATTTGAACATATGATCTTCCACCGAATAAACCAACTAGCATCAACTACAAGGAGTAATCAACACTACTAGCAACCCACAGGTACCAATCTGAGGTTTTGGGACAAAGATCGGATACAAGAGATAAACTAGGGTTTGAGAGGAGATGGTGCTGGTGAATATGTTGATGGAGATTGATGCCCTCTCGATGAAAGGATCATTGGTGATGACGACGGCTTCGATTTCCCCCTCTAGGAGGGAAGTTTCCCAGGCAGAACAGCTCTGCCGGAGCCCAAGATTGCTTCTGCCCAGGTTCCACCTCGAGATGGCTGCGCTTCATACTGAAAGCTTCCTTCTGATTTTTCCCGGTCAAAACCCTCCATATAGTAGAAGATGAGCACCGGAGGCCTGCCAAGGGGCCCACAAGCCCTAGGGCGCGCCTAGGGGGTAGGGCGCGCCCCCAGGCTTGTGGCCACCTAGTGGGTCCCCTCTGGTATTTTCTTCGCCCAATATTTTTTATATATTCCAAAATAATTCTCCGTAAATTTTCAGGACTTTTGGAGTTGTGCAGAATAGGTCTCTCAGATTTTCTCCTTTCCGGTCCAGAATTCCAGTTGCCGGCATTCTCCGTCTTCATGTAAATCTTGTAAAATAAGAGAGAAAAGGCATAAGTATTGTACCATAATGTGTAATAACAGCCCATAATGCAATAAATATCAATATGAAAGCATGATGCAAAATGGACGTATCACTCTACTGGAGGGGTGAATCATTGGGGAATCCATCTCCATCAACCTTCCTGCCTCCATGATGATGTGTGAGTAGTTCTTTCAGGACCTACGGGTCCATAGTAGTCTCTATCTCTCTCTCTCTCTCTCTCACACACACACACACACACACTTCAATACAATGATCTCTTTGGAGATCCATCTGATGTAATTCTTGTGGCGTGTTTGTTGGGATCCAATGAACTGTGGATTTATGATCAGATTATTCATTTAATTTATATGAATCTCTTGAAGTTTCTTTGATGTGTAATGTTATAGCTACGTATGCTTTCTGATCTATGAGTCTTCTCTGTCCAAGATAGATGAGTATTTCTTCAAAGGGAGTGGTGCATAGTAGTTGGCTCAATCTTGCGGTAATCATTTCCAGTGACAGAATGGACAAATGCACATATTGTGTTGTTGCCACTAAGGATAAAGCGATGGGGTCTTCTTATTGCTAGGCTTTCTTCTGTCTACATTATATCATCTTGCTGATTGTGTTACTCTGTTTCTTGTGAACTTAATACTTTGAGATGCATGCTGGATAACAGTCCTGGGGTGGAGTAATAGTAGTAGATGAAGTTGGATTAACGGTCTACTTATCAAGGATGTAATGCTTATGTGAGATTATGCCATGAAAGATCATAATTATAACTTGCGCTATTATGACAATTTCCCAAAAGTAATTTGTCTAATTACATGCTTTTGAGAGTGATGCCTCTAGTGAACTTATGGCCCTGGGTCTATTTTCCATTAATACAAAAACTCCTACGATTGCTTTTTTACTTTCTTGTCGCTTTGCCCTATCATTATTTGCTTTTAATCTTGTTGCTAGCAAGAAGAAGGAGATTGACGATCCCCTTGCCTTTGTTGGGTGCAAGCAAATTATTTGTTTGTGTGCAGGTATGTCAGATTCGGGGCTCCGCAGACCCAAGATAGATTCGAACTCTAGGGTGCGTGCGAAGAACTCAACCTTCCCAGTCTGCCAACTCGTCGATCCCTCGGCCTAGCTCGATGAACTGGAATGGAAAGAGACACAATGGTTTACCCAGGTTCGGGCCACCTTGCGGTGTAATACCCTACTCCCGCTTTGTGGTGGATTAGCCTCGAGGTGGGCTGAGGATGAACTGGTACAGAGGAAGAACAACCTCAGAAGGTGTGTTCTTGTGCTTGTGTGAGCTGGTGATGGTGTGGATGGTCTGAATGATCCCCCCTTCTATGGTGGTGGCTAGGCTATATTTATAGTGGCCTTGGTCCTCTTCCGCCAAAATGAAGGTGGGAAGGGATCCCACAAAGGCCAAATTCGAAGGGAGACAACTAGTATATCTTATCCTGATGAAAGGTGGTCTTCGCCTGCAAAGCTTCTGGTCGTGACGCCGTGGTGGGCTCGGCGATGACCTTTGTCCTGCCGTCCTGGCGGTCTTGGTCTCGTAGCACGGAAATGGAAACCTTTGGCTGATGCCTTAGGACTCCGCGCCTGCGCTTGCCTCTTTAGCACCAAAGAGGAAACCTGCTGCACTACGACCGCTCGCGCCCGCCTGGCCTTGGTCGCCATGGCTTGCGTCATCTTATCCTCATGAGGTGGGCGCCTACATAGGAAACTCCACTCCTCAAGAGCCAGCCTAGGGAGTCCACTCCTTCTAGAGGTCTTGGCATCGTCCGCCTCGCGAGGGTCTTGTGTTGTTGATGCCGAAGGTGGGCCATACCAGGCTGCTGATGGAGCCACACCGTGGGCCGTAGGCAGGCAAGTCTGGGTACCCTGGTTCCTAGAACGCTGACAGTAGCCCCCGGGCCCAAGGCATGCTCGGACTTTTCTTCGAGGCAAAGCTAAAGGGCAAGGGCGAAGCGCCACGGGTCCGAACCGCCCGTGGGCTCGGTCGACGCGTGGTGCTTTATGGGACGTGGGCGTCTCCGCTTCCCCACGCTGCCTCGGCAACCGTCCTAGGCTGACAAAAAGGCTGGCACCTACCGCTGAGCCTTCATTGCCCTTCCTTCGTCTTGCTCCAAATCCCTTTCTCTCCCTGCTCAGAGCCCCTCCAGCCGACCTCTCCCTGAGCTCGCCACTGATGGCAACTGAAAAGGCGAAGCCCGCTACTCCTTCCGCGCACTTGGCCTCCTCACTTGAGCTGGCCCTCAATGCATCCACCATCACTGAGGAGAAGTACCTTGCTGCCATGTTCCCGCTAATGGTGAGCAACGACAACGAGGGGAGGGAGACGGAGCTTTGGGTCGGCTCCGCCAGGCGGGACACCTTGGGGGAAAGCTTCTACCCCTTCTTTCTGCACAGCGTCTTCGTGGGGCTTGTTCCCCCTTTCTCCAATTTCTTCTTTGCTGACCTCGACAATTATTGAATCCATGCCCTTAATCTCCATCCAATCTCCACCCTCCTCCTATCGATCTTCGCCTTCTACTGCGAGGCGTTTGTGGCGGTGGCGCCCTTCGTTGCGCTGCTCCGCCACTTCTTCTATCTCCGGATGCGCAACACAACCCAGTGCTCTAGGTGTGTCTGCTTCGTCGCGTCCCACGGCAGCAACGCGATCTCGAGGGTCGAGAAGAAGGTGGACGATTTCCGGTGCAAGTGGATCTTCATGGAAGCCAAGTGCTCTCACGCTCGGCTGGAGCTGCCGACCGGGATGCCAGTGAAGCTGGACCGGTGGGCTCATGAGAAGCTCACCGACCCCTGGGCGGTGTCGATGCTGGAGAAGATGACGGCGGACCTGGAGGCGGAGAAGCTGACAGGGGCCATGCTCGTCAGGGAGTTCCTGACGCAGCGCCTGGCTCTACTCCAGGCGCACTCGCGCCCTTTGTGGAGCATCAAGGGCGCGGAAGACGACCTCCGTTTGCGCCCGGAAGACTTGACCGATGATGAGCTAAGCAAGGCCGTGCGTACCATGCTTGAGAAGGACCCGGGGAGCCTCCCAGCGGCCTACCTCCCACTGTACCATCGCGACGACGGGGTGGCGGTGGCCGCCGCCATGCCTGCCTTCAATGAGTGGGGGCTCGTGCCGCTCACGCTCCCCAACTCCCCGGTGCCGGTGTCCTCCCGCGAGATCTTCAGGAAGGATGGGGACTCGGAGGCGACCCTGGAGGAGGTGGGGGAGAGCTCTCCTCCACGGTCTCTCCGATGATGATGATGCTGGCGAATATCCGGTCAAGGGTTCCCCGCGCTCCGCCGAGGTTGTCACGAGGTTTGGGGGCACCCCTCTGTGGAGGCCGGGTCGAGGGACCCCAGAGAAGGGCGAGGCCGCGTTGCTTCCCCGGGGCGACGCACCCGCCTTGCCGCCCGTCGCTGCTACTCCAGAGCCAGCCGCCCCACGCCCGGCTGATCCTGAGGGCGCGGCGAGGCCTTTGCTCAAAAAGCTCGGAGGTGCTGCACTCCTGTCCAAGAGGAAGGCGTACGTTGCTGACGACGAGTAAGTACTTCACCTTGTGTTTGCTCCCTGTCTTTGATGCCGTGCTCACGAGGTTCTCCTCCTGGTGGCCAGGCTGCAGCCGGTGGTGAAGAGGAAGAGGGAGGAGGCCAGGGCCTCTGAGGCCTCGTGTCCTGCTATGGGCGCGGTTACCCCGACATGGGAGGAAGGGCCCGACTCACGTCTATCCATGATGGAGCGAGCCTCTCGGGGCTCGGCGACCTAGACTCAGGAGAAGACTGCATCTGTGGCCAAGCCGACTCCGGGGGCATCTGTCTCCATCGCACCCGCTGGGGGTTCGAGGGCTCTGGAGCCCCCTGCCATCCTTGCCACTACTGCATCGCCAGCCTAGGCGCCAATGCCACCTCCTCCCCAAGTCCTCATGCTGGCGGATCATGGCTCCTCTGCCGTGCCCGGCGCTTTGGAGGAGGCCTTTGCCGTGCTGGGCCGGCTCCGGACAGATCTTCAGGGTGCCGATCGACGCGTGGTGGTGGGGCTGAAAGGATCGAGAAGAGGTGTCTAGAGGGGGGGGGTGATTAGACCCTCAACAAAGAAAAGTAGAAGTTTTAAGTTCTTCGAGTTAAGGTGGAGTTTTAGCACAAGTTTAAACATTCACAATACATTTCAAGCAAGCATGGCAAGAGTATATGAGCAGCGGAAAGTAAAGCATACAAATTGCAAGAAAGTAAAGGGGTGGGATTGGAGTGTGCAAACGCAATTGGAGACACGGAGATTTTTGGCGTGGTTCCGATAGGTGGTGCTATCGTACATCCACGTTGGTGGAGACTTCAACCCATGAAGAGTAACGGCTGCGCGAGTCCATGGAGGGCTCCACCCACGAAGGGTCCACGAAGAAGCAACTTATCTATCCCACCATGACCATCGCCCACGAAGGACTTGCCTCACTTGGGTAGATCTTCACGAAGTAGGCAATCTCCTTGCCCTTACAAACTCCTTGGTTCAACTCCACAATCTTGATGGAGGTTCCCAAGTGACACCTAACCAATCTAGGAGACACCACTCTCCAAAAGGTAATAGATGGTGTGTTGGTGATGAACTCCTTGCTCTTGTGCTTCAAATGATAGTCTCCCCAACACTCAACTCTCTCACACAGATTTGGATACGGTGGAAAGATGATTTGAGTGGAAAGCAACTTGGGGAAGTCAAGAGATCAAGATTCTTGTGGTTGGATTGGAATGTCTTGGTCTCAACACATGAGTAGGTGGTTCTCTCTCAGAAAATGAATGCTGGAAGTGTAGGCACATTCTGATTGCTATCTCCATGAATGGAGGAAGGGTGGAGGGGTATATATAGCCTCCACACAAAATCTAGCCGTTACACACAATTTACCAAACTCGGTGGGACCGAATAGTGAAACTCGGTTAGACCGATATGGTTCAAAATGTGAACGTTAGAGTTTTCGGTGGGACCGACATGATCAACTTGGTGGGACCGATTGTGCTAGGGTTAGGGTAACTCCTAGCCAATCGACTGCAACACATCATCTTACAGCTGGTGCACCGCAACCAATATGGCTTCCTCAAGGGAAGAACCATCCAAGATTGCCTTGCATGGGCCTACCACTACATTCATCAATGCCATGCTTCTGGCCGGGAGATCATTCTTCTCAAGCTCGACTTTGCCAAAGCATTCGATACAATCGTGCATGAACCCATGATTAATATAATGCGTCATATGGGCTTTAATGATCGATGGATCTCCTAGATTAATTGCCTCTTTTCTTCTGTCCAATAATCTGTCCTCCTTAATAGCGTGCCCGGCCGACAATTCCCATGCAGATGCGGGGTTAGGCAAGGAGACCCGCTTTTGCCGTTAATCTTTGTCCTCGCAGCTGAGTTACTTCAGGTGGCAATTAATGACGCTTTTCAACAAGGCCGACTTGACCTCCCGTTTCCTTGCATTGGACAGACTGATTACCCGGTCCTTCAATACGCCGATGACATGCTCATTGTCCTGTCTGCATGCACTCGCCAAGCCACCCTAGTTAAGCAGATTCTGTCTGATTATGCTTCCTCCATTGGCCTCAAGATTAATTTCCACAAATCCACATTGATCCCGATCAATCTTGACGCGACTGCTATGACCAATTTTGCTAGAGTCTTTGGGTGTGTGGTTGGCTCGATGCCGTTCACTTACCTTGGCCTCCCATTGGGCACTACCCGAGCCTCGATCCAAGAATTTTTGCCTTAGGTTTGCAGATTGGAAAGGCAACTAACTCCCACCATTGCGATGATGTCGTACGGTGGCAAGCTCTCTTGGTTGAATGCCTCGGTCACGTCTCTTATGGTGTTTGCCATGTGCACTCTCAAATTCCCACCCAAGCTTATCGAGATCCTTGATAAGATTAGGCGCAGATGCCTCTGGACCAAGAAAACCGAACAAGGTGACAAATGTAACTCTTTGGCTGCTTGGGATATGGTCTATCGACCCAAGAGAAAAGGAGGTTTAGGGGTGATTGTCGGTGTCAAAACCGGCGGAGGTCGGGTAGGGGGTCCCGAACTGTGCGTCTAGGCCGGATGGTAACAGGAGACAGGGGACACTTTGTTTTACCCAGGTTCGGGCCCTCTCGATGGAGGTAATACCCTACTCCTGCTTGATTAATATTGATGATATGGGTAGTACAAGAGTAGATCTACCACGAGATCAAGGAGGCTAAACCCTAGAAGCTAGCCTATGGTATGATTGTTGTGTATGGAGTTGACTGCCTACGGACTACAACCCTCCGGTTTATATAGACACCGGATAGGGTTAGGTTTACACAGAGTCGGTTACAATGGTAGGAGATCTTGAATATCGCGTCACCAAGCTTGCCTTCCACGCCAAGGAAAGTCCCATCCGGACACGGGACGAAGTCTTCAATCTTGTATCTTCATAGTCCAGGAATCCGGCTGAAGGTATAGTCCGGCTATCTGAACACCCCCTAATCCAGGACTCCCTCAGTAGCCCCTGAACCAGGCTTCAATGATGACGAGTCCGACGCGCAAATTGTCTTCGACATTGCAAGGCGGGTTCCTCCTCCAAGTCCTTCATAGAAGATTGTAAACACCAATAGTAGTGTTTTTTTCTCCGGCTCTGCAAAATAAGCTTCCACACATCGCCATAGGGAGAATAATATTAACACAAATCAAATCCGCTGACGTATTCCGCAGTGCGCTATCACACTACGGCCAAGTCCTTTACTCGAATCGTTTTTACTTTTCCACCTCAGCATGTTTGGCGAGACGGTTTCCTTGGTGCGTCTTGTCAAAGCAGAGATCGTGTGCCCTTTTTACGGGATTCTCATCAATATGGACGTGGGTAACCCTAACCGCGCCATTTACCACAGCGCTTGGGAGGCAAGCGAGTTTTATTAGGCAGGTGGGGACGCACAACCGCGTCCGCCCATATAAGGGGATAAGGATCCACCTTTTTTCCTACGCCTTCTTCCTCCTTTGCCTATCCATCTCCTGCGCACTCGAGCTCCAGTGCCCAAGTCCGCACTTCCCAGCTCTAACACCGGAATGTATCCGAACTCCAACACCGGACTATGTATCTAAGCTCCAACACCGGACTGTATCCGAGGTGTCGTAAATCACCTTGGTTCAAAGAAGTTTTTGAAGGAGTTTAGCCGAGCTTAATGCCGGAAATGCCCTCTATGGAGCCAGCCACTAGCGCCCGAGCTTTATGCCGGACTACTTCCGAGGTGGTGCACCACCCCGAATGTGGGCCGATTTTTGTTAATATTTTTTATTGGTGCAATTTATTCTCTGCCGAGATATATAGCCAGTAGCCCTCAAGGTGTGTATCGGTTTAAAACCCAAGATGCACTTGAAGGATGACGTAAGACCGCTAATCCCAGTAGCCGCTGAGACTCAGGTTGATTTGCAAAATCGGCCTGAGGATCAAGTCCTAGCTCGGTAGAATACTCCGGGACACAAAAAGCGGTGTGCTCAGTCCTCGAGACTCAGGATGGGTGCGGCCGACCAACCTAAGGATCAAAATCTCCTCGGCAACTGTATTGCACTTTAAATTTTCTGCATTGAACAAGCAATGCAGTAGCCCCCGAGACACTGGTCGGGTGGCAACACCAAATCAGGGGATCGATGTGCCCCTTTAATATTTGTAAATAATAAGCCCGGAGCCCAGTAGCCCCCGAGCCTTAATGCGGGCACGGGTGGCCGAATTAAGGATCGATATCCATAGTAAAATCACAAATTATGTGTAATGACTATGTATCCAAGTACTTTATGTCATTAATGCCCGGATCCGCATTGTACAAAACTTTGTTTGACCGACCATCGGCTTCACCTCCTCGGCCAATAGCCGAGGAGTGTTTGTCCTACTTTATAAAGCCTTTATGAGGGCAAAGATTTACAACAAACAAGGCAATCTGGCCATATGGTTTTATAAACAAAGGTACGCAGAGAGTTATATCACTGTTTAATAGAAGAAATGTCTTCCAAAGAAAATAGTCCCGCTATCGGTTCCTTTCTTTGGGTTGTCATGCTAAGCATGATCATTAAACCTCAACTCTATTGTAAGAACAAAATATTGAGGATTTAGTTTGGGAGGCCAGTTAATAGCCCCCGGTAGTGTTCGGCGACAGTCAGGGTCAAGCCGTAAACACTTCGACCAATGTTATGAATGGCCCATCATTTAACATAGTCATCGGATCGCTGACCAGTTTACGCTTATTGTGACAGTCAGTTTTCGGCTTTCTCCACTGAGGTGCTTAACCATGTGAGCTGGAAGCACAATCGCAGTGGTTCTCCCTTTGCACGCCTAGCTGAACAAAACGGAACGTAGGAAGCAAGTGCAGGAGCCGGGCAACCCAACTATTGACCGAAGACACAATTCGAAACCGATGCATATGTAGCAATATCTGAGAATGTTTTTGCCGAATCCCTAAAGGTGTCCGGCGTTGCACTGCGAGACTGATGCTGGAAAAGCACAAATAGTTTAAAAGTGCCAAAAAGCTTGGAAAACCAAGAAACGTCAGTAAAAACATGACGTCCGAACAATATCAAGTGTTCGGTGCCAATCCGAAAATTGATCTTAGAAAAAAAAGAGTGCTTCTATCGTGCTTTAACATTACACATCCGATCTCAAGACTTCAAGCGGGTCAGCCTATGGCTGCAGCCTCCTATCCCGAAGGCGGAGTACTTCTCATGACCAGTTTAGCGAACTAAACTCGAGCGGTCGCTAGCGAGAAAATGGGTTATCTGGCTATTGACCACACACTCACGTCGAAAAAGGAGGGATAGAAAAAGACTTTGCAACGACCAAGAAAAAACACATTTACTATAAAATAGCTCATAAAAATTTTAAGAGCCCCCAAGTGACTTGGGTATAAGAATGATTGCATGTACCGAAGTACTTATATCATATCTATGTTCAGCCGAACTTTAAACGCGTCTTAACCGACCGTCAGCTTCTCCCTCTTCGGTAAAGGACCGAAAAGTGTTATGTACTCCATCGGTCGAGAATATCGGCGGTGTTTCCAATAACCAGGCAATCAGGCCATAAGGCTGTAACAGACAAAGCGCGCTCAGGGAACTTATGCTATATTACCGTGAAGTGTAAGAAGCATCTTCGAAGAAAATAGTACCCCCACCGATACCTTTCTTCGGTGCTCATTGTTATTATGAGACTTGTGCAATAGATTTTTTGTACTCATGAGTTCCGTTGTGTGCCGACCATCATTGAAAACTATAAGAGCGCTAGCTTTCGGCTTCACCCAGTCTGAGGTCCGGCTCGGTTGACCCGATCGTGATAATCGCAGAGGTGCTCCCTTTACTCCCTAGCCGAACAATCAGGAACGTAGGGGTAAACACAGGAGCGAGGCAACCCAGCTTACAAATCGCTTAAGTCAATATGGTGCATATTGTGGCATAATACACGAACAAGGAACGAAGCCGTACAAGTATAATCATATGCAAGAGGAAAAGCTTCATAAATGAAGCCCCCAAGTGAATTGGGTCCTTGAATTTGTGTGTCACAAACAAAGTTTGGACAAGGAAATTTTTTACAAGCAACTTTTTTCCAAAAAAGTATAATGCTTGGTCGAACCGAACACAAGTTAGAAATTAAAGCTTTGAGCATGAAAGCGACTTAGCTGGTTAATGTGTTCGGTATTGATGACGCGGTCCGAGCTTGATGCGGGGCAAGGTTCCATCCCCCAAGCTGGTCCTGAGGTGGTGGAGCGGAGAGCTCGACATGCCGAAGTGGTGACATAGCACGGTTAATGCAGACCGGCAGAGTGACGCCGAAGTCCCCGGATCATTTTCCTGTGCACAAAAAATAGTGCAAACCGGAGATAATAGTAATAATGATAATAAAAAAATGTGTTGCATAATAAATAATTTATGCAAAGTGAGGAATATAAGAAATATGGCCTGGCACCACTCAATGTCGATGCAGGGCGTCGGCGTGATATGGTAAAGGCGTGGCAAAACCTGAATTCGCAGGTCGGTCCGAGCTCCGGATGCGGCGTTCGCCGGACTATGTACGGAAACTAACCGAACCACCATGCGACTGTCGTCAATGCGGCCACCATTTGATAGACCTGTGTACATATGATGGACAAATCAGAGTAATAATTCTTTGGAAAAAATGAACCCAAACAAGCAAAAAATACTGGGATTAATAGCACCTGGTTTATTTGTTGTAGCAATACGAAGGAAGGTGATTCCCAAAATTGAGACTCGCTCTGCACACCCATTGCTTGATGGGCGATAAAACGATGGCATGGCAATGCTGGTAAAGGTTGACTCGCTGAGGCAAAGCCCTCGGCCCAGCTAACATGACCGAGCTGGTCGGCTAGTGACGCCGAAGTGTCCGGAGTAGGTTGATGAAAAGATGGCGGAGCCCCCGGTCCAGCCGAGATGTCGAAGCCTCGACGTCAGCCGATGAGTCGAAGTAGGTCGGCATGATGGACACCAGCTTGAAGAAGCAATAGTGCGGCCCTGTCGATGCAGGTCGTGACGTGGTCGATGCCGGCTTGGTGAAGCGACCATGCGGCGATGTCGGTATGCCCGCTTCGTGTAATCCGTGGGGCGGGGATGTTGATGATGATTTATCCTTCGCGATGCCGGACTCTTTTTCGGCTTGCCGAGATGATGATCCGAAGAAGTTGAGCTCGGCTAAAGTGACGACGTGTCTAGCGCAGGTCGGCAGTCGTGGAGTAATATTGCCGGACTGGTTTGACACCAGCATGATGTTGAAGATCATGTTCAAAAGATCTTAAAGTTAGTGGGATGTGTTCGGGAACAAAACACAATACCCCATACAAAAATTCCTTCAAAAGGGATGTCCGAAATCCCGTTCATAAAAAAGATGAACTCGGGTCGGATTCGTTTTCGCGCAGAAAATAGATCCGAAAAGTGATACACTAATCGAAAGGTTCCCGGAGTTTGGACGGATGGATCGAGATGAAATTTTGAGAGGTGGTAGATATAGGAATTCCGCAGCTGATCAATGGTCGGATCTTCCAAAGGACGTCCGAGCTAGAAGCTGGACACCACGCCCTAAACTCATCCAAATTCCCATCCAGATTTGACAGGGCTCCAGTATATCGTGGATTGCCAGAGATTCCTCCATCGGAACTCGACGAAATTTTCCAGGGTTGTTATAGATTCAATTCCGCACAATTCCACCAAAGCGATCGTCAAAGCGATACTCGAGGAGGTGGTGGCGGCAGATACGAGTTCACTGTCCAAAAAAACAGCACAGTCGCTTGAGGGCAATGTTGATGTTGAGCCCCCGAGCTCCATAGATGATTCCTCCGTGATCTTGATAGAGATCGGAGTTGATGTTTGCTGAAGGCCCTCGTCCGAACATGGTGATCCGAACACGAGGCGCAATTCTTGGTCGAACCAAGGTGACTAGTCGAGCTGGTGACGAAGATGCCGAAGTCGCAGTTGATCTGCAGGCGAGTCATCGATCCTTTTGTCGATCACACAGCGGAACTCTCAATGAAAGCACCAATGTCGGTGTCAAAACCGGCGGATCTCGGGTAGGGGGTCCCGAACTGTGCGTCTAGGCCGGATGGTAACATGAGACAGGGGACACTTTGTTTTACCCAGGTTCGGGCCCTCTCAATGGAGGTAATACCCTACTCCTGCTTGATTAATATTGATGTTATGGGTAGTACAAGAGTAGATCTACCACGAGATAAAGGAGGCTAAACCCTAGAAGCTAGCCTATGGTATGATTGTTGTGTATGGAGTTGACTGCCTACGGACTACAACCCTCCGGTTTATATAGACACCGGATAGGGTTAGGTTTACACAGAGTCGGTTACAATGGTAGGAGATCTTGAATATCGCGTCGCCAAGCTTGCCTTCCACGCCAAGGAAAGTCCCATCCGGACACGGGACGAAGTCTTCAATCTTGTATCTTCATAGTCCAGGAGTCCGGCTGAAGGTATAGTCTGGCTATCCGAACACCCCCTAATCTAGGACTCCCTCAGTGATCAACTTGAAAATTCATAATGAGGCCTTGTTACTAAAATTCCTACACAAGTTCTTTAACAGACAAGATGTGCCCTGGGTCAACCTTATCTGGGACAATCATTATGATGGAAAAATTCCACATGCTGTTGACCCCATGGGTTCATTCTGGTGAAAAGATATTCTTAAGCTGACCCCCATTTACCATGGAATTTCTCGAGTTCAGCTGGTGGATGGCACAACGACTCCCTTTTGGAAAGATCTCTGGAGGGAAGATGTTTTACAAATCTCACACCCTCGTGCTTTCTCATTTGCCATGCATGAGGATATGTCTGTTGCTGAAGCAATGGACACTACGGACATGCATGAAACCTTTCACCTTCTAGTCTCACCCCAGGCTCTTATTGAGATCCATGATATTCAGTCACAACCAATGTGGATCTCTCCATCAACATCACTGCATGATGTTTGACACTATTCTTGGGGATCCACGCTTTATAAACCAAGGGACTACTACAACAACTACTTTAGGGATGGGGAGACGCATCATGCATTCGGTCAACTTCGGAAGTCTAAGTGCACTATGAAAATCAAAGTGTTTGGTTGGCTCTTGTTTCATGGCAGACTCAACACACGTAACATGTTGAAGAGGAGACACTATAATATTGGCAACAACTTCAATTGCATCCTCTGTGGTCAGCACATTGAGGAAACAGTTGACCACATGATCTTCACTTGCCCTTTTAGTCAGAGCTGTTGGGCTAGATTAAACATGGACTGGTAGACCTTTCTATGCCGCCTTGATCGCCTGCAAACCACAAAGGATACCTGGCCGAACCCATTCTTCTATGAGACATTCCTAACCGCGGCCTGGAGCATATGGAAGGAGAGAAATGACAAGCACTTCAGAGTACTGGCTCCTAGTGTTGATTCTTGGCTCAAACGTTTTAAAGAAGTCCTGATCTTACTCCAACATAGGGTTAAGGCAGCGCATAGAGCTGCTCTGATCAACTTCTGTACATCTATTATATAGTCTCCTCTCTATTTTTGGATTGGTTGTGCATTCACACTAGGTGTGTAGTTTGCAGAAAAATGGTAGGTGTTTTCCCCCTACTGTCACTTTGTCAAAAAAACCTAAACTCGGTTTGACCGATTACACAAACTCGGTGAGACCAATTTGGTAATAAGCAAATAGAGAGTTGGTCAAGCAAACTCGATGGGATTGACTGCATATTTTGGTGGGATTGAAATAATTTCAATAGGCAACAGAGAGTTTGGAAGCCCATCTCGATGAGACCGAGATCCCATCGGTGAGATCGAACCGATTAGGGTTTCTGGCAGTGGCTATGTCAAATGAACTCGGTGGCGCCAGATAGATCAAATCAGTGGAGCCGAGTTTGACTTTAGGTTTGGGACATATGTGGAAATGAGAAAGTGGTTGAGGGCTTTTGGAGCATATCACTAAGCATTTTGAGCAAGCAAGCCATTAAGCAATACCTCATCCCCTTTTAATAGTATTGGCTTTTCCTATGGACTCAATGTGATCTTGGATCACTAAAATGAAAATGTAGAGTCTTGAGATTTTGCCAATCTTTGTCCTTAGCATCTTGAAAGGGTTCCACATCCTCTTATCCATGCCACTCCACTGTTGAACTTATCTGAAATATACTAGATAAAAATATTAGTCCAACAAGAGATATGTTGACATTAATTACCAAAATCACTCTGGGAGCACTTGTGCTTTCAACCCCCCCTTTTTGGTTGATGACAACATGCATCAAAGCTTTAGATAAAGATATGAAGAATAGCAAGTAAAGCTTTGGAAAGACATGTAACATGCATAGGCTCCCCCTACATGTATGTAATCATGTGAATATGGAATATAAGAGCATGTGAGTGCATAAGCATGACAGAGCAAGCAATAAGTTACATGTATCTTGGCTATATGCATCAGAGCAAATGATGTGACTATAGGAAATGTACCTCCATGTTCATGATTCCTTCTTGCAAACAATATGTACATCGGCAAGAGATCATCATGCACATGAGTGTGATGCATATACTTACCTTGTGGTCATGAGCTGGCTTTGGAAGAGATGAACCTAAGTAAAGAAGGTTAGATAACACATAAACATCTACTAAATAGAGTAAGAACAGTAAACCACAAGAGTACCAAGATTGGTATGACATGTAGAGAATGAGTACTCGGTACTCTATTGGATATAGACATGTCCCCAAAGAGTAAAGATATGAAATGAATTTGAAGATTTCTTTCCCTTAGATGTCTTTCTCCCCCTGAATCTTATATTGGATAATGGGAGAATATAGGGGATAGAAAATCAAAGCAAAACAATGAACCGGATCAAAACAATCATAACACATACTAACATGTCTTACCCCTCTTGAAGACATGTAGCGATCCGACCTCAAACAGTCAAATCTATGTGCATAAGTGTCATCCCTGGATCGGTAATGTTGACACACACAGTACTTGAATAATTTATAACAGAGTTTTTATCACACACTTATTACATGAAATATCTCAAAAGAGAAAATATTACAATGATATGGCTTAAGGCCATCTAAATAAGATAACAGCGGAAGGATTCGAAGGTAAAGCGAGTCCATCAACTCCAACGGCATAGCTGAGTGCACGACAACGACCTAGCGCACCTTACTCTTTGTCTGAAAAGTTTGCAACATAATACGTTGCAGCCCGAAATGGGCCAGCACATGGAATATGCTGGCAAAATAACACTGTAGAGCAACGAACAAGAATAACTGCTATCACTACATGTATATATGGCTTGTGGAGGCTCTAAGGTTGATGTTTTTGTGAAAAGCCAATTTTCCCTACTTCAAAGGAATAAATTTTATTTAACTATCAAGTTGGTTGCTAAAACATTGAGAAGGTTCCTCCAACTCAATCCCAATTAAAAATAATTAACAACCCAACAAAATTAATTAAGAGTGATGAGATCAAATCAATAATTGAAGAACCAGATACTCGATATGTCCATAACCGGGGACACGGCTAATCATGATCAATTTGTACACTCTGCAGAGATTTGCACATTTTCCCCCACAAGACTCGATCTCCTTCGTTGAATTTTTCGCACTACATGATGTTTAAGAAATGGATGACCGAGACACAATCTTTCCGAAGAGGTCCCCTTAACCGATAGATAGGCCGGTACACCTACAATCCCCTACATCTGCTAGCCCATCATCGAAAGGATTCCCACAACTTACTCAACTATGCCAGAGCCTATAATAGCATGTGGCTACACATGGAAGTTTCTAGAATGAATAATCTTATGATCCCTTTGAGACTGGGTGGCATTCCATAGGGTGATCGCACGGGTACTCCGGGATCCCCTTGGGCAAGCACTGGGTTCTCCAGGTGCCCGGGCAAACCACTGGGTGCTACAGGGTGCCCCAACCAATCCACCCAGATGTGTATTAAAGTAGCCACATTAAGTTAACCTTGATATAAATAAATCTCACATCTTTCATGAATCTCACATACCAATCCACGTCTACGAGCATAGCAAAAGCAGTATAAGCATAACATAGAAGTAACTCCCAGGGTTTGATATAAAAAAGGCAATAGGTTCCACCTCATCATCTACTTCCCGAAACCCACATGTTAAGTAGATCCAACTCATGCAATGTTTGAGGGTTGAAACTAGTGCATAAAAACTGGGTAATAAGGGGTATGATCAAAGTGTTACTTGCCTTGCTGACGATCTGAAAACCCTAGAGACTCGTAGTAGCACGCTTCGCACTCCGGTAACTCTATCGCAAACAAACAATAGCACACATAAGCACTCAAGCATAGATGCAAGGGTAAAACTTAGATAAGAAAGTCCAAACTGAAAGTTCAACTAAAGAGCTTCAATTTGCAAAAAGAATCAATCAAATCAGAGGTGCGAAACTCAAACTACGATCAAAAGAAGTTCGAATTTAAATCTGCTTGAAACCAAATTTTAAATTGTCAAAATCATGTTCAAGTTGGTTAACTGGAAAGAGGGTTTCGAGACGAAGATTTTGGCGTTGGTTTCACTGGATTTGGACAAATGGTTGAAAAGTTGCGGGTGTTTGAAGATCAGGGGCTAATCTGCGATAAAAATAATCGTGGATAGGTCCCTGGCCGAAAATAAAATAAAAAGAAAAGACTAACGAATGAGCGTTCGCTAGCAAAGACGAACAAACGAACGTGTTCACGAACAGAGGTGTCCGGGTGAACATTCGCTAATTAGCGAAACCGAAAAACCGATCTAACCAATCCAACGCGAAAAACCAAAAAAAACCGGGCGACAACGGCGGTTTTTACTGGTTCCTCAAAAAAAAACCGGTGGCGGCGAGGTGGGATTTCGGCGGGGCTCCGGCAAGTCAAACGGTGGGGTGGGGGGGGCATTGCGGGCGGCGGC
>NC_041384.1:201384429-201396587 GCF_002162155.2 Triticum dicoccoides | reverse complement strand
GGACGGCAACGGTGGAGTTCGATTCAGACTCCAGTTGGAGTCTGCCGGTGGCACGGGGGCGCGGCGCGGGAGGCGGTGGCGCAGGCGGGACGGCCTGCTCGGCTGGGCCTTCGGCCCAGTCGGGCGGGAACCTTTTTTTAATAAATTCTGCCGAAAACAAAAATCCTAATAAAATATAAAAAATCCTAAAATGCCAAAAACAATTTCATCGTCTAAATAAAAATATTTAGAACAAAGTGAACATTTTTCTGGCCTAATAATGCAGTTTTGAAAAAATGCATATTTTTCTAATTCAAATAAAATAGCAATAAAATTCCAAATAAAATATTTATTTAATTTTAATATTTTTCCTCCAATATTCTCCTCTGATTTTGGAGAAGTCTTTTTATCTCCTGTCATTTATTTTAATATTGAAAATATTTTGGAGAGAAAAATTATTAAAATAAAAAATAATCCTCTTTTCAAATTTGAGAAAATTCAAATATGAAAATAAATGAAATCTCCAACTCTCTCCTTGGGTCCTTGAGTTGCTTAAGATTTCTGGGTCACAACCAAAATGCAAATAAAATACGATATGCATATGATGACCTATGTTTAACATCCAAATTGAAAATTTGGGATGTTACAAACCTACCCCCCTTAAGATGAATCTCGCCCTCGAGATTCGGGTTGGCTAGAAAATATGTGCGGGTGGTCTTTCCGTAGTCTTCTTCTCGTTCCTAGGTGGCTTCATCCTCGGTATGGTGGCTCTAGTGAACTTTGCAAAACTTGATAACCTTGCTGTGTGTAACTCGATTGGCAAACTCAAGAATCTTGATGGGCTTCTCGTCGTAGGTTGGATCACTCTCCAACTGAATTGCTTCTAGGGGCACTGTATCTATTAGTGGAATATCGGCCATCTCTGCATGGCACTTCTTTAACTGAGAAACGTGAAACACATCATGAACTCCAGACAATCCTTCGGGTAACTCCAACTTGTAGGCTACTTCTCCCATATGTTCCAAAAGTTGGTATGGTCCTAGAAATCTCCGGGCTAACTTTCCCTTAACTCCAAAATGTTTAACTCCTCGCAGTGGTGACATACGAAGATATGCTCGGTCTCCAATCTCATAAACTACCTCCTTGCGTTTACTATCTGCATAACTCTTATGCCTGGACTGAGCTATCTCCAGTCTATCTCGAATCAACCTAACCTTCTCTTCGGACTCTTTGATCAAATCCGGTCCAAACAACTGACGGTCTCCAACTTCATCCCACATTAACGGGGTCTTGCATCTTCTTCCATACAAGGCTTCAAAAGGTGCCATCTTCAAACTAGCCTGATAATTGTTGTTGTATGAGAACTCTGCGTAAGGCAAATTGTCATCCCAACTAGATCCATAATCTAGCGCACAAGCTCTCAACATGTCCTCCAGAATCTGATTGACTCTCTCGGTCTGTCCATCTGTCTGCGGATGGAAGGTTGTGCTGAACTCTAGCCTAGTACCCAAAGTCTGGTGCAATTGATTCCAAAACTTCGAGGTAAACTGTGTCCCTCTATCTGATAAGATGGTCCTCGGAACTCCATGCAGACATATGATCCTGGTCATATATATCTTGGCCAACTTTGCGCTTGTATAGGTGGTCTTCACTGGGATAAAGTGAGCTACCTTTGTCAAACGATCAAGTACTACCCAGATTGAATCATATCCCGATCGGGTCCTGGGTAATCCGGTGATGAAATCCATGCCAAGTTTGTCCCACTTCCATTCGGGTATCGGCATAGGCTGTAGCAATCCTGCTAGCTTCTGATGTTCTGCCTTCACTCTCTGACATACATCACATACTGCTACATACTCGGCAATATCCTTCTTCATTCCTGTCCACCAGAAACGTTCCTTCAAATCCAAATACATTTTGGTGTTTCCGGGTGAATCGAGTATGGCGAGTCATGAGCTTACTGAAGTATTAACTTCCTGATCTCAGCATTATTGGGCACTGATACGTCTCCAACGTATCTATAATTTTTGATTGTTCCATGCTATTATATTATCAACCTTGGATGTTTTATATGCATTTATATGCTATTTTATATGATTTTTGGGACTAACCTATTAACCTAGAGCCCAGTGCCAGTTTCTGTTTTTTTCTTGTTTTAGAGTATCGCAGAAAAGGAAAATCAAATGGAGTCCAATTGACCTGAAACTTCACGGAAGTTATTTTTCAAAGGAAAGCAACCCGAGAGACTAGGAGTCCACGTCAAGGAAGCAACGAGGAAGGCACGAGGTAGGGGAGCACGCCCACCCCCCGGGCGCGCCCTCCACCCTCGTGGGCCCCTCGTGGCTCCCCTGACGTACTTTTTCCTCCTATATATATCCATATACCCTAAAACGATCGGGGAGCACAATAGACCGGGAGTTCCGCCGCCAGAAGCCTCCGTAGCCACCGAAAACCAATCTAGACCCGTTCCGGCACCCTGTCGGAGGGGGCAATCCCTCTCCGGTGGCCATCTTCATCATCCCGGTGCTCTCCATGACGAGGAGGGAGTAGTTCTCCCTCGGGGCTGAGGGTATGTACCAGTAGCTATGTGTTTGATCTCTCTTTCTCGTGTTCTTGATTTGGCGTGATCTTGATGTATCGCGAGCTTTGCTATTATAGTTGGATCTTATGTTTCTCCTCCCCCTCTACTCGCTTGTAATGGATTGAGTTTCCCCTTTGAAGTTATCTTATCGGATTGAGTCTTTAAAGATTTGAGAACACTTGATGTATGTCTTGCCGTGCGTATCTGTGGTGACAATGGGATATCACGTGATTCACTTGATGTATGTTTTGGTGATCAACCTGCGGGTTCCGCCCATGAACCTATGCATAGGGGTTGGCACACGCTTTCATCGTGATTCTCCGATAGAAACTTTGGGGCACTCTTTGAGGTTCTATGTGTTGGTTGAATAGATGAATCTGAGATTGTGTGATGCATATCGTATAATCATACCCACGGATACTTGAGGTGACATTGGAGTATCTAGGTGACATTAGGGTTTTGGTTGATTTGTGTCTTAAGGTTTTATTATAGTACGAACTCTAGGGCTGTTTGTGACACTTATAGGAATAGCCCAACGGATTGATTGGAAAGAATAACTTTGAGGTGGTTTCGTACCCTACCATAATCTCTTTGTTTGTTCTCTGCTATTAGTGACTTTGGAGTGACTCTTTGTTGCATGTTGAGGGATAGTTATGTGATCCAATTATGTTATTATTGTTGAGAGAACTTGCACTAGTTAAAGTATGAACCCTAGGCCTTGTTTCCTTGCATTGCAATACCGTTTGTGCTCACTTTTATCATTAGTTACCTTGCTGTTTTTATATTTTCAGATTACAAAAACCTTTATCTACCATCCATATACCACTTGTATCACCATCTCTTTGCCAAACTAGTGCACCTATACAATTTACCACTGTATTGGGTGTGTTGGGGACATAAGAGACTCTTTGTTATTTGGTTGCAGGGTTGCTTGAGAGAGACCATCTTCATCCTACGCCTCCTACGGACTGATAAACCTTAGGTCATCCACTTGAGGGAAATTTGCTACTGTCCTACAAACCTCTGCACTTGGAGGCCCAACAACGTCTACAAGAAGAAGGTTGTGTAGTAGACATCAAGGTCTTTTCTGGCGCCGTTGCCGGGGAGGTTAGCGCTTGAAGGTATATCTTTAGATCTTGCAATCGATTCTTTTTGTTTCTTGTTTTAGCACTAGTTTAGTTTATAAAAGAAAACTACAAAAAAATATGGAATTGAGTTTGCCTCATACGCTTCATCTTTTTAATATCTTTCGTGAGTATGATGGAAAGGAAAATTGTGCCAAAGCGTTAGAAGAAGAATGCATTAAAATGTTTGGCACTAAATATTTGAATGATGAGCATGATTGCAATGTTGTTAGTATGAATTCCTTGAATATCCATGATGCTAATGATATGCAAAGCCACAAGCTTGGGGAAGCTATGTTTGATGAAGATGATATTTTTTGTCCCCCAAGTTTTGATGAGCAAATTTATTATGATGAAATCATGCCTCCTATTTATGATGATTATATTGATAAAAGTGGATTTGGAGAGGTCATGACTTTATTTTGTGATGAATCCACTATTCCGGAAGAGGTTCCAATTGAATATGAGAACAAAGTTGCTATCTATGATGATTATTGTGATGACTTGTATGCTATAAATAATAATGATATCCATGAAACTTGTCATCATGATTTTAGTTTTCAATTGGATTATGCCTCACATGATAATTATTTTGTTGAGTTTGCTCCCACTACTATCGATGAGAAGAAATTTGCTTATGTGGAGAAGAGTAAATTTTGTATGCTTGTAGATCATGAAAAGAATGATTTAGGTGATGGTTATATTGTTGAATTCATTCATGATGCTACTGAAAATTATTATGAGGGATGAACTTATGCTTGTAGGAATTGCAATAATATCAAGTTTCCTCTCTATGTGCTTAAAGTTTTGAAGTTATGCTTGTTTTACCTTCCTATGCAAGTTGATTCTTTTTCCCACAAGTTGTTTGCTCAAAAAATCCCTATGAATAGGAATAGGGTTAGACTTAAATGTGCTAGTCATATTCTTCATGATGCTCTCTTTATGTTTCAATTCTTATCCTTTATGTGAGCATCATTGAAATCATCATGCCTAGCTAGGGGCGTTAAACGATAGCGCTTGTTGGGAGGCAACCCAATTTTATTTTTGTTCCTTGCTTTTTGTTCCTGTTTAGTAATAAATAATTTATCTAGCCTCTGTTATGGTTGAGTTTTTATGTTTTAGTTAGTGTTTATGCCAAGTAGAACCGTTGGGAAGACTTGGGGAAAGTCTTGTTGATCTTGCTATAAAAAACAGAAACTTTAGCGCTCACGAGAATTGCGGCCATTTTTATTGGAGAGTGCTATTAGTTAATTATTTTTGAATATGATTAATAGATAAATTCCTCACGTCCAGCAATTTATTTTAGAATTTTTGGGGTTCCATAAGTATACGTTTGATCCAGATTACTACGGACTGTTCTGTTTTTGGCAGATTCTGTTTTCTATGTGTTGTTTGCTCATTTTGATGAATCTATGAGTAGTATCGGAGGGTACGAACCATAGATAAGTTGGAATACAGTAGATATTACACCAATATGAATTTAGAATGAGTTCACAACAGTACCTAATTGGTGATTTATTTTCTTATACTAACAGAGCTTACGAGTTTTCTGTTAAGTTTTGTGTTGTGAAGTTTTCAAGTTTTGGGTAAAGATTCGATGGACTATGGAATAAGGAGTGGCAAGAGCCTAAGCTTGGGGATTCCCAAGGCACCCCAAGGTAATATTAAAGGACAACCAAAAGCCCAAGCTTGGGGATGCCCCGGAAGGCATCCCCTCTTTCGTCTTCGTTCATCAGCAACTTTACTTGGAGCTATATTTTTATTTACCACATGATATGTGTTTTGCTTGGAGCATCAATTTATTTTATTTAGTTTTGCTTGCTGTTTGAATAAAATACCAAGATCTGAAATTATTAAATGTTAGAGAGACTTCATATAGTTGCATAATTGTTCGACTACTCATTGATCTTCACTTATATCTTTCGGAGTAGTTTGTCATTTGCTCTAGTGCTTCACTTATATCTTTTTAGAGCACGGTGGTGGTTTTATTTTGTATAAATAGGTGAACTCTCATACTTCACTTATATTATTTTGGGAGTATTTAGAACAGCATGGTAATTTTCTTTGGTTATGAAATTAGTCCTAATATGATGGGCATCCAAGAGCGATATAATAAAAACTTTCATATAAGTGCATTGAATACTAAGAGAAGTTTGATAATTGATGATTGTTTTGAGATATGGAGATAGTGATATCAAAGTTGTGCTAGTTGGGTAGTTGTGAATTTGAGGAATACTTGTGTTGAAGTTTGCAAGTCCCGTAGCATGCACGTATGGTAAACGTTGTGTAACAAATTTGAAACACGAGGTGTTATTTGATTGTCTTCCTTATGAGTGGCGGTCGGGGACGAGCGATGGTATTTTCCTACCAATCTATCCCCCTAGGAGCATGCGCGTAATGCTTGGTTTTTGATGACTTGTAGATTTTTGCAATAAGTATGTGAGTTCTTTATGACTAATGTTGAGTCCATGGATTATACGCACTCTCACCCTTCCATCATTGCTAGCCTCTTCGGTACCGTGCATTGCCCTTTCTCACATTGAGAGTTGGTGCAAACTTCGCCGGTGCATCCAAACCCCGTGATATGATACACTCTTTCACACATAAACCTCCTTATATCTTCCTCAAAACAGCCACCATACCTACCTATTATGGCATTTCCATAGCCATTCCGAGATATATTGCCATGCAACTTTCCACCGTTCCGTTTATTATGACACACATCATCATTGTCATATTGCTTTGCATGATCATGTAGTTGACATCGTATTTGTGGCAAAGCCACCGTTCATAATTTTTCATACATGTCACTCTTGATTCATCGCAATCCTGGTACACCGCCGGAGGCATTCATATAGAGTCATACTTTGTTCTAGTATCGAGTTGTAAATAAATAGAAGTGTGATGATCATCATTTTCTAGAGCATTGTCCCAAGTGAGGAATTAAAAAAAAGAGGGAGAGAAAGGCCATAAAAAAAGAAGAGAAGGCCCAAAAAAAAGAGAGAGGAAAAGAGAGAAGGGACAATGCTACTATCCTTTGCCACACTTGTGCTTCAAAGTAGCACCATAATCTTCATGATAGAGAGTCTTTTGTTTTGTCACTTTCATATACTAGTGGGAATTTTCCATTATAGAACTTGGCTTGTATATTCCAACAATGGGCTTCCTCAAGTGCCCTAGGTCTTCGTGAGCAAGCAAGTTGGATGCACACCCACTACTTTCTTTTGTTGAGCTTTCATACATTTATAGCTCTAGTGCATCCGTTGCATGGCAATCCCTACTCCTTGCATTAACATCAATCGATGGGCATCTCCATAGCCCATTTATTAGCCTCGTTGATGTGAGACTTTCTCCTTTTTTGTCTTCTCCACATACCCCCCTCATTATATTCTATTCCACCCATAGTGCTATGTCCATGGCTCGCACTCATATATTGCGTGAAAGTTTATAGGTTTGAGATTACTAAAGTATGAAACAATTGCTTGGCTTGTCATCGAGGTTGTGCATGATGAGAGCATTCTTGTGTGACAAAAATGGAGCATGACCAAACTATATGATTTTGTAGGGATCAACTTCCTTTGGCGATGTTATTTTGAGAAGACATGATTGCTTAGTTAGTATGCTTGAAGTATTATTGTTTTTATGTCAATATTAAACTTTTATCTTGAATCTTATGGATCTGAATATTCTTACCACAATAGAGAACTACATGGATAAATATGTTAGGTAGCATTCCACATCAAAAATTCTATTTTTATCATTTACCTACTCGAGGATGAGCAGGAATTAAGCTTTGGGATGCTGATACATCTCCAACGTATCTATAATTTTTGATTGTTCCATGCTATTATATTATCAACCTTGGATGTTTTATATGCATTTATATGCTATTTTATATGATTTTTGGGACTAACCTATTAACCTAAAGCCCAGTGCCAGTTTCTGTTTTTTCCTTGTTTTAGAGTATCGCAGAAAAGGAAAATCAAACGGAGTCCAATTGACCTGAAACTTCACGGAAGTTATTTTTGGAAGGAAAGCAACCCGGGAGACTTGGAGTCCACGTCAAGGAAGCAACGAGGAAGGCACGAGGTAGGCGGGCGCGCCCTCCACCCTCGTGGGCCCCTCATGGCTCCCTGACGTACTTTTTCCTCCTATATATATCCATATGCCCTAAAACGATCGAGGAGCACAATAGATCGGGAGTTTTGCCGTCAGAAGCCTCAGTAGCCACCGAAAACCAATCTAGACCCGTTCCGGCACCCTGCCGGAGGGGACAATCCCTCTCTGGTGGCCATCTTCATCATCCCGGTGCTCTCCATGACGAGGAGGGAGTAGTTCTCCCTCGGGGCTGAGGGTATGTACCAGTAGCTATGTGTTTGATCTCTCTTTCTCGTGTTCTTGATTTGGCACGATCTTGATGTATCGCGAGCTTTGCTATTATAGTTGGATCTTATGTTTCTCCTCCCGCTCTACTCTCTTGTAATGGATTGAGTTTCCCCTTTGAAGTTATCTTATTAGATTGAGTCTTTAAATATTTGAGATCACTTGATGTATGTCTTGTCGTGCGTATCTGTGGTGACAATGGGATATCTCATGATTCACTTGATGTATGTTTTGGTGATCAACTTGCGGGTTCCGCCCCTGAACCTATGCATAGGGGTTGGCACACATTTTCGTCGTGATTCTCCGGTAGAAACTTTGGGGCACTCTTTGAGGTTCTATGTGTTGGTTGAATAGATGAATCTGAGATTGTGTGATGCATATCATATAATCATACCCACGGATACTTGAGGTGACATTGGAGTATCTAGGTGACATTAGGGTTTTGGTTGATTTGTGTCTTAAGGTGTTATTCTAGTACGAACTCTAGGGCTGTTTGTGACACTTATAGGAATATCCCAACAGATTGATTGGAAAGAATAACTTTGAGGTGGTTTCGTACCCTACCATAATCTCTTCGTTTGTTCTCCGGTATTAGTGACTTTGGAGTGACTCTTTGTTGCATGTTGAGGGATAGTTATGTGATCCAATTATGTTATTATTGACGAGAGAACTTGCACTAGTGAAAGTATGAACCCTGGGCCTTGTTTCCTAGCATTGCAATACCGTTTGTGCTCATTTTTATCATTAGTTACCTTGCTGTTTTTATATTTTCGGATTACAAAAACCTTTATCTACCATCCATATACCACTTGTATCACCATCTCTTCGCCGAACTAGTGCACCTATACAATTTACCATTATATTGGGTGTGTTGGGGACACAAGAGACTCTTTGTTATTTGGTTGCAGGGTTGCTTGAGAGAGACCATCTTCATCCTACGCCTCCTACGGATTGATAAACCTTAGGTCATCCACTTGAGGGAAATTTGCTACTGTGCTACAAACCTCTGCACTTGGAGGCCCAACAACGTCTACAAGAAGAAGGTTGTGTAGTAGACATCAGGCACATATATACGATCCTCAAACCATAAGGTCTCATGCTCATCCTCACGAAAACCCTTGGCTTTTCCCTTGCTCATCTTCTCCTTTATCTCCGCAATTTCCTTGTCATCCTTTCGAGCTTCTCGAATCTTTCCCAATAATGTAGACTGAACCTCCATTCTTGCCATGAAACCTCTTGGAACTATCTCCAAACGAAGTTCCTTGAGATCGTCAACTAACTCCTGCGGTAAGCCTCCGCTTACGAGGGTATTGCCATAACTCTTTCGGTTCAAAGCGTCTGCTACAACATTGGCCTTTCCTGGGTGATTGTGCAACTTCATATCATAATCCTTTATAAGCTCCAACCATCTCCTTTGCCTGAGATTCAGCTCCTTCTGCGTGAAAATGTACTTCACACTCTTGTGATCCGTGTACACATCACATCTGTTTCCAATCAGAAAGTGTCTCCAAGTCTTGAGCGCATGCACTACAGCTGCCAACTCCAAATCATGCGTGGCATAATTCAACTCATGAGGTCAAAGCTGACATGAGGCATATGAAACAACTCTTCCGTCTTGAATGTTTCTTCAACTCCTGAAAACTGGCTTCACATTCCTCGGTCCATTTGAACTTGGTGTCCTTCTTCAACAACTCTGTCATGGGCTTCGCAATCTTGGAAAAATTCTCAATGAATCTCCGATAATATCCCGCGAGTCCTAGAAAACTGCGGATCTCCCCAACTGAGGTGGGTGCCAACCACTCAGTTACAGACTAAACCTTGGTGGGGGTACTGCTATACCTTCTCTCGATCGAACATGTCCAAGAAATCCAACTTCCTTCAACCAAAACTCACACTTGCTAAACTTGGCATACAACTGGTGTTCCCTGAGTTTCTCGAGAACTAAGTGCAAGTGTTCCTTGCGTTCCTCTTCATTCTTAGAGTATACCAAAATATCATCAATGAACACCAGAACAAACTTATCCAAAAACTCCATAAACACCTTGTTCATCATGATCATGAAATAGGAAGGGGCATTTGTCAATCCAAATGACATAACCGTGTACTCATATAGCCCGTACCTTGTGGTGAAAGTTGTCTTAGATATATCCTGTTCTCGGATCTTCAGCTGGTGGTATCCTGATTGCAGATCGATCTTGGAGAATACTTTTGCTCCCTGTAGCTGGTCAAACAAATCATTGATCATCGGTAGTGGGTACTTGTTCTTGATCGTCAGTTCATTCAATGCACGATAATCAACAACCATTCTAAAAGATCCATCCTTCTTCTCAACCAAGAGCACTGGGGCTCCCCATGGCGACGAACTTCGTCGAATGTAAACTTTCTCCAGTAGGTCCTTAATCTACTTCTTAATTTCCTCCAGATCATTTGCGAGCATCCGATACGGTCTCTTCGATATTGGTCCGCTGCCTGGCAACAGCTCTATCAAAAATTCTATGTCTCGATCTGGCGGCATGCCTGGTAGTTCATCTGGAAATACATCTGGGTAATCCTTCACAACTCCAGAGAGAGAATTTACTTGGGTCCTCCTTGGCGCATGCCTAGACACACACTTGATCCTTTTTCCCTCCGGGGTGGTGAGTAAGATTGACTTACTAGCACAATCGATGTTTCCTCCATACTTCGATAACCAATCCATACCAAATATTATATCCAATCCTTGGGACTCCAAAATTATTAGATCTGAGGGGAAAACATGTCTACCTATGGTCAATGGCATCTGAAAACATCCTCTTCTTGCCATATACTCAGCTCCTAGCGAGCTTACCATCATAGGTGTCTTAAGAACTTTGGTGGGTAGCTTATACTTATCCACAAACCCCCTCGAAATGTATGAATGCGATGCACCAGTATCAAAAAGAACGATTGTAGTAAATGACTCAATCAAAAACTTCCTAAAACTGCATCTGGCTGCTCTTCAACCTCCTCCACGTTAACGTGGTTCATCTGTCCCTGTTGAAAGGGTTGGGCTTCTTCACAAAGCTTACATTGCCGTTTACATTCTTTGCTTCGGGGCATTTAGTGGTGTAGTGTCCAGTCTTCCCGCACTTGAAACAAGTAATGTGACTTACATCCTTCTGGGCGAGTGTTGCTAGGTTGGAACGGTTCTGTTCGTTGCTTCCTCCATTCCCATTCTTGGGGCCACCGTGATTATGCCAACTCCCTCCATTGTGGGTATGGCCTCCATGGTTATGAGTGTGTCCTCCCATGTTCGGGGTAAAACGAGGCTTCTGTTGAGCTCCAGAATTATACTTCCCTTGTCCATATTTCCTTTTGCGACTCTCTATCTGCTGCTGCTTCCCTTCAATCATAAGAGTCCTATCTACCAAATCCTGGTAGTTATTAAATGTTGCCACCATCAACTGCATACTCATCTCATCATTCAGCCCTTCCATAAACTTCTCCTGCTTTGCGACATCTGTGGACACATCATCTGGGGCATAGCGGGCGAACTTGCTAAACTCATCCACGTACTGCCCCACAGTACGATTTCCCTAGCATAAGTTGCGAAACTCACACTTCTTCATGCTCATAGCTCCAGTTGAGACATGTGCAGTATCGAAAGCTTGGTGGAACTGATCCGAAGTGACATTGGCTTTGGGAAAAGTGGTTGTGTAATTCTCCAACCATGAGGCTGCTGGTCCATCCAATTGATGTGCGGCAAAGCACACCTTCTCAGCATCTGTGCAACCTGCGGCGGTCAACTCCCTTTCAAATCCTGCGGAGCCAGTCGTCAGCAACAATCGGCACGGTGCTACTGGAAAACACCGGCGGATTCAGCCTCAGAAAACGGGCTAAGTTGTCAACTGGAGGTGGTGGCGGTGGGTTGTTGTTATTGTTGTTGTTTGTTGTTGTTGCTGCTGTTGCTGTTGTTGTTTGTTGTTGTTGTTGTTGTTGTTGTTGTTGTTGTTGTTGTTGTTGTTGTTGTTGTTGTTGTTGTTGTTGTTGTTGTTGTTGTTGTTGTTGTTGTTGTTGTTGTTGTTGTTGTTGTTGTTGTTGTTGTTGTTGTTGTTGTTGTTGTTGTTGTTGTT
>NC_041384.1:201358708-201377116 GCF_002162155.2 Triticum dicoccoides | reverse complement strand
GTCGTCGTTGTTTTCGTTGTTGTTGTCGTCGTTGTTGTCGTCGTTGTTGTCGTTGTTGTTGTTGCCTTGGTTCTGAACTAGTAGCTTCATCAGTGTCCAAAAAAGTAAGGACCTGATGTTTTTATATGTACAGAGACTATAAGTTCTGTACAATAAAACATGACGTCAATTGAAGTGTCTAGACTAGTTGGTAGGCCAATCAGCAAGGAAAGGTGGAAAGCACTGGTGAAAGGAGGTCCTCCAATGTTGTATAGTGGGTGGAGGCAGCCAGTAATGCATCATCGTCTACGTGCTTCTTGTTCTAGATCTTCACCGATCAAAGCAATAGAGAGAAGATGCCAGCTATAGTGCTCCCACTCACTTTCTTGTAGATACAGGCTTCACCGCAAGTCTGTATAAAACCATATGCTTTGATCACTTTATCAAAGCATATATTCCAACTCCGAGATGCTTGCACCAGTCCATAGATGGTTCGCTGGAGCTTGCTCACTTTGTTAGCACCTTTAGGATCGGCAAAAACCTTCTTGTTGCATCATATACAACTCTTCTTCAAGAAGTCCTTTAAGAAATGCAGTTTTGACATCCATTTGCCAGATTTCATAAAATGTGGCAAATACTAACATGATTCGGACAGACTTAAGCATCGCTACGAGTGAGAAAATCTCATCGTAGTCAACATCTTGAACTTGTCGAAAACCTTTTGCGACAACTAGAGCTTTGTAGATAGTAACACTACTATCAGTGTCCGTCTTCCTCTTGAAAATCCATTTATTCTTAATGACTCACCGATCATCGCGCAAGTCAATCAAAGTCCATACTTTGTTCTCATACATGGATCCCATCTCAGATTTCATGGCCTCAAGCCATTTCGCAGAATCTGTGCTCATCATCGCTTCCTCATAGTTCATAGGTTCGTCATGGTCTAGTAACATGACTTCCAGAAAGGATTACTGTCGGTGTCAAAACCGGCGGATCTCGGGTAGGGGGTCCCGAACTGTGCGTCTAAGGCGGATGGTAACAGGAGGCAGGGAACACGATGTTTTACCCAGGTTCGGGCCCTCTTGATGGAGGTAAAACCCTACGTCCTGCTTGATTAATATTGATGATATGGGCAGTACAAGAGTAGATCTACCACGAGATCAGAGAGGCTAAACCCTAAAAGCTAGCCTATGGTATGATTGTATGTTGTCCTACGGACTAAAACCCTCCGGTTTATATAGACACCGGATAGGGCTAGGGTTACACAAGGTCGGTTACAAAGGAGGAGATATACATATCTGTATTGCCTAGTTTGCCTTCCACGCCAAGTAGAGTCCCATCCGGACACGAGATGAAGTCTTCAATCTTGTAGTCCCTGAACCAGGCTTCAATGACGATGAGTCCGGCGTGCAGTGTTGTCTTCGGCATTGCAAGGCGGGTTCTTCTCCAACTTTCAAGTGTTTGTAAGCAGTGTCCGGCTCCATAAATGTTGAACCTCTTGGATTCTGTGCCCAATAAGGGCTATCTCCCACGCGTCGAATGAATACGAGGCGCCAGGGCGTCTTTACATTCGCCCCCTAGCCAGATAAATAAATTGTCTATTAAAGGGATGGGGATTCTTAGATCCAATCCATATCATCCTCCCCAGCGAGAATTCATCAGAGCATGCTTCGGAAAGATCCATTCCAGCATGGCCGACCTCCGCAGCTCCTCCTCCCGCCCCCGTAGCCCTAAGCCCGGTGATTGGGAGAGGTGTTCAGTCCCGCACAGTCGATTAGTTGAGCTGCACACTAAGGGATTTCTCCCTCCGGCGTATATGGTGCCCGTTTGAGCCGGGCTCGCCACCTACAATGGCGGGGCGCAAGCGGAGAGCCTCCCTTGTCCTTCCACGGGGGAATGGGTCTGCCTTGTTCCTTATTTGCTAAGGGGACTCGGATTTCCAATTCATCCATTCCTCCGCGGGCTCCTGGAGTTCTATGGCCTCCAATTACACAATCTCACCCCTGCCTCCATTCTACACGTCGCCGGCTATGTTGCTCTCTACGAGTTGTTCTTGGGCTGCGAGGCTCACTTCGAGCTGTGGAAAAGGCTATTCTGCCTTGTCCCTCGCACACAGAGGGAATCACTTTATCAAGTGGGCGGAGCCGAAATATGGCGCATCGCCGATACCGGATACCTGTCCGGTACCCCAAAGAAGTCGTCCCAAGACTGGCCTTCGGAATGGTTTTATATGGAGGACGTCCCCCTTCCGGACCCTGTTCGGCGAGGTCTGCCTGAGTTCAACAATGCTCCTCTGAAGAAGCGCCGAAGTTGGCACCCACGGAGCCCCCAGGCGGAAGACAACAGAGAAGTCCTCTATCTGATGAACCAGATCAAAGCACTGGCTCGATCAGGATTGACAATAATTGAAGTTATGTCGATTTTCATAATGCGGGGAGTGCAGCCACTCCAATATTGTGGGCACCCCTTGTGGTGTTATAACGGGGTGGATGACGCCACCCGCTATGGGAGTAAGGGTCCGGACAATGCTGCCGCCCTAGTGAAGATTCTGCCCGAACTGTTCAAGGGTGAGGAAGAGGAGTTCACCCGCATCAAGCCACGGGATGGATTCTCCATGTACAATCCTCCAAGTTGGGTAAGATATATCTCCCTGCTCCCATTTTCCCGCATTCTTAGTCGTAAGTATTCACCTTGCCACTTTGCGGCAGGAACCGCGAAAAGCCATAAAGGAGGTCAGTAGCCCTTCCCCACAACCAGAGGACCCTGACTGGGCCCTCGATTCTGGACTTGAATAAGATCCGGTTATCTCCGTGGAACTGATAGACCGACAGTTCTATCAGTTAAGCTGCGATGATGCCCCGGTGGCCATTACGGCCGACTATCCCGGACTGCTCCCTGCATCGCAGGTAAGAAAAATCAAAAAGTCCCAACTCCAAAACTAGGATCCCCTTTTAGGCACTTCACCCACCATATACACATGGCATCTTTTACAGGGAAGGCATTCGGGACGCCCTACCGAACCCGCGGCAACTCGCCAACAAGAGGTATCGAGGCCGGGTAGGCCAAAAAGGAAGGCGGTTAGGACGGAGACACCGGCGCAAAGGTATAGGAAAAACTCTGCTCCGTGGTTGTCGTCTTTCTCAAAATGTAATGACGCCCGCGTTTCTTTAACAGAAAGAACGCTCGCCGGAATATGTCCGGCGATGCTGCCAATCAAGCTTCCACCAGTCGGGCACCAGGACCGGACATGGAGGCAGAAGGCGATATGGGGCAGGCGCCGGATAATCCCCCGACAGAGGATGCAGATAGATTATCCGCTACAAACTCAGAAGTGGAAAGCGCCATGAATCATAGGCGCCGCCGGGCCGTACTCCGCGATGCTTGTTTCTCACTAGAGGCGTTCGACGCCTTCAATTCTGGAGAGGTGTACCTCCGTGCTGCTCAAGATGGTCAAGCTAGAGCCACGGATCAGTATGTAAAGGATGTACGGGTGAGTAAATCTGACAATTTATATGTATCAGTAGCCCCTGAGACTTGAAATAGTTAGCAGAACTGATTTAAGGATCATCTTTAATGTGCAGGTTCTTACAGAGAAGAATACTAGGCTGTCCCAGGAGCTGGAGGAATGCAAGACCCAACTAGGGGCCGTTCTTGCCGCATTGCAGGAACAGAAAAAGCCTCCCGCTGGTAACATTTACTTTAAAGAATGGTGGTTACCATATAGTGTGCGGCGTGTCTGCAGATCTAACAATTGATTTTGCAGATGAGTCCGGAGAAAGTCCGGGGGACCAGCATGTTATGCGACAGCTAGAGGCTGGCAAACGCGTGCTGACTAAGGTTATGCTAGAGAAAAATAGTCTCCAAGATGCCAATGTTAAGCTGAGCGTTGAACTAAAAGACGTTCGGGGCCAGCTTGCAGACTCCGAGAAGGAGAATAAGTGGCTTCGGCGCGGCATTTTCAGTAAGTTCGTGAACGAATCCTGTTAAAGGAGTTCGGCGAAGAAGTCGACTAACAATGTCATGTCTGTAGGTATGCTGACGGGTCATTCTGCGGAGGAAATGCCCGGGTCTGCGGGTGATCTTCTGTCTGAGCTGTCACATCTGCACGAACAAGTTCGGCAGGTGATGCAGGGCGTTGCCCAGGCCTTGTGGCCGTCCGTCTCCCTGCTAGAAGGCGTTGCAGAGCTTGCGGAGAAGCTGAAGGGAGCACGGCGGCGCTTCCATTTATGGAAGATATCGGCCTGGCGACAGGGTGCCAGAGAAGCCTGGGCCATGGTGAAGACGCGGTATACCAAGGCAGACCCAAATCACATGGCCGAGGTCGGACCTGTGGGGCCCGACGGAAAAGAGATCCCCGTTAGCTTAGTTTATGGGCAAGTAGAATTAGCCACAAAGTATTCTCAACAGGATTGTAAGCTGGACCACCTGTTGGATGGTATAGAGGAGGAATTTAGTCAGTCCACATGACTATGTAATTAAAGTGACATGTATAATGCCTTCTAGCCGGATTGTAGATCATTTGTCGTTGCGGACCTTTTCGCTTCAACCTCCAGGCCCGATAGTCCGGAGTGAATCCGAATACCCGCTCAGTTATATAAAACCGGGGTATGCGTGGAGACCAGGCGTAGGGGTCATTAGTGCTTTATCAGACAAGTGCCCAACTAGTTATGTTATATTACATGGGTAGTAAGAAACATCTTCCAGGGAGAATAGTTCCGTTAAGGGTTCCTTTCTCTGGGTAAGCATGCCCTAAAGTGCATGTCCGGACTGCGATAAGAAACGCAGAAAAAGCATCTGGGGGCAGATATGGACAATAAATAAAAATCATCTTTTGTTCACCGACCGAATATTCCCTTAAGAGCGCTAGCTTTCGGCTTCACCCAGTCTGAGGTACACATCCGGCTGACCCGGCAGTAACAATCGCAGAGGTGCTCCTCTTATGCCCTAGCCGAATTAACGGGAACGTAGGGCATAAATACAAGAGCTAGGCAACCCAGCTTGGCCAAAACTTAAGTCATATCGATGCATATAATGGTGAAAAAAGCTACATGTGGAAGTATAACACATGTGTTGGACGTGAGGCCTAGATAAATGATTTAAGCTTCTGTAAAGAAGCCCCCAGGTATGAAGAGTGCGGCTAGCGCATCTGTAATGTACAAGCGAGGCACACGGTGACCCTTGAAGGCCTAGAGAAATAATAAGAGAAAAAAAAGGAAGGGAAACAAGATAGATGATGTATATGCAGAAAAATGGACAAAGGGAGGGGACTAACATAGAGTCCGGTGCTAGGCGTAGAATCTTCGGAGCCTGGCTGCATTCCATGGGTTCGGCTCGAGTCGACTAGTCGATGCATCCCGCAGTCGGTACGCTCCACCGGTCAGAACTTGGTCAATAATGAAGGGACCTTCCCATTTGGGCTCGAGGTTGTTCTTTTTCTTATCCGGCAGGCGTAGAACTAGTTCACCAACGTTATAAGTTTTGGCCCATACTTCTCTGCTTTGGTATCTGCGAGCCTGTTGCTGATAAAATGCGGAACGGGCTTTGGTTACATCGCGCTCCTCCTCCAAGGTGTCCAGACTGTCCTGCCAATCGAGCTCGGCTTCTCTTTCTTCGTACATGCGCACTCGAGGTGAGTCATGAATTATGTCACAGGGCAAGACTGCCTCTGCGCCGTACACCATAAAGAACGGTGTATATCCGGTACTACGATTCGGCATGGTCCGCAGCCCCCAGAGTACGGAGTCGAGCTCCTCTACCCAGTGCATGTCAGAGTCCGTTAAGGAACGCACTAATCTGGGTTTAATGCCGCTCATTATAAGACCATTTGCTCGCTCGACTTGACCGTTAGTTTGTGGGTGATAGACTGAAGCATAATCAAGCTTGATGCCCATTTTGCTGCACCAGAGTTTTACCTCGTCAGCCGTGAAGTTCGTGCCATTATCAGTGATGATGCTGTGGGGGACGCCATAATGGTGTACAACCCCGGATATGAAGTCTATTACTGGTCCGGATTCGGCTGTTTTAACAGGTTTGGCCTCTATCCATTTGGTGAATTTATCCACCATAACCAGTAAGTATTTTTTCTTGTGGGTTCCCCCTTTAATGGGTCCAACCATGTCAAGCCCCCAGACCGCAAAGGGCCATGTAATGGGGATTGTTTGGAGGGCGGTGGGTGACATGTGGCTTTGATTTGCAAAGAGCTGGCAACCGGCGCAATGTTGGACCAAGTCCTGTGCGTCTGCCTGGGCTGTTGGCCAATAGAATCCTGTGTGGAAGGCCTTGCTTACAAGGGCCCGGGCTGCGGCGTGATGATCGCCGAGTCCGGCGTGAATTTCTGCCAAAAGATTCCGCCCTTCCTCTTCGGAGATGCACCTTTGAAGGACTCCGGTAGTGCTTTTTTTGTACAATTCTCCCTCATGGACCATGTAGGCCTTGGATCGCCGCACTATGCAGCGTGCCTCATTTTGGTCCTCCGGAAGTTCCTGTATAGTTAGGTAGGCCAGGAATGGTTTTGTCCACGGGGCAATAATGACCATTATTACGTGGGCTGAAGGTGTTATTTTGGTGGCAGAGCCTCCGATTGTGTCAGAGTATTCAGTATCGGGCATTGTGGCCGGGTCCGGACTATTGTTACCGGTGTCTTCTTCCCATACTACGGATGGCTTGGATAGCCTTTCCAGAAATATGTTGGGGGGACCGTATCGCGTTTTGCGCTGATGCGGGTGAGGACATCCGCCGCCTGATTGTTTTCCCAAGCCACATGGTGAAATTCGAGCCCCTCGAACTGAGCTGACATTTTTAGGATGACATTTCGATAGGCCGCCATTTTCGGATCCTTGGTGTCAAAGTCTCCATTTATTTGGGATATTGCGAGGTTTGAATCCCCACGCACCTCCAGGCGTTGAATGCCCATGGAGACTGCCATCCGAAGACCATGCAACAGAGCTTCGTATTCGGCTGCATTGTTGGAGTCTGTATACAATATTTGCAGTACATATTGAACGGTATCCCCGGTTGGGGATGTCAGGACGACGCTAGCCCGTAGACTGGCCAACATTTTAGAACCGTCTAAGTGCATGATCCAGTTGGAGTATGCGCCGTACTCTTTAGGGAGTTCGGCCTCCGTCCATTCGGCGACGAAGTCGGCCAATACTTGCGATTTAATGGCTTGCCGGGGTTTATATGTTATGTCAAACGGGAGGAGCTCAATGGCCCATTTGGCAATCCGGCCCGTAGCGTCGCGGTTGTTTATAATATCATTAAGTGGCACTTCCGAGGCTACCATAATCGAACACTCTTGAAAGTAGTGTTGTAGCTTCCTGGACGCCATGAATACCGCATAGGCTATCTTTTGATAATATGGGTACCGTGATTTGCATGGAGTGAGGACAGTGGATACAAAGTATACCGACTTTTGAAGAGGGGATTTATGTCCGGCAGCTTCTCGTTCGACGACGAGTACTGCGCTTACAACTTGATGAGTTGCCGCAATGTACAATAGCATTGGTTCGCCAATGTTTGGCACGGCCAGGATTGGGTTGGTTGCCAAAATGGCCTTTATTTCTTCCATTCCGGCCGTGGCAGCGTCCATCCACTCAAAGTGTTCGGTGTGCCGAAGAAGGCGATAAAGGGATAAAGCTTTTTCTCCTAAGCGGGAGATAAAGCGGCTTAGAGCCACCATGCATCCAGTTAACTTCTGGATTTGTTTGAGGTCTGTTGGTGTAGCCAACTGTGACAAAGCTCAGATTTTGGCCGGATTAGCTTCGATACCTCTACTAGAGACAATGAAACCTAGGAGCTTTCCGGCTGGTACGCCAAAAACGCATTTTTCCAGATTGAGCTTGATGTCGTATGTTTGGAGGTTGTCGAATGTGAGCCTCAAGTCGTCTATCAAAGATTTGACGTGTTTGGTTTTAACAACCACATTGTCTACATATGCCTCTACTATTTTGCCGATTTGTTTCTCTAGACATGTCTGAATCATGCGCTGATATGTTGCGCCGGTGTTCTTGAGCCCAAAAGGCATTGTGTTAAAACAGAAGGGACCATATGGTATGATGAATGACGTTGCGGCTTGGTCGGACTCCGCCATCTTGATTTGGTGGTAACCGGAGTATGCGTCGAGGAAACACAATGAGTCGTGTCCTGCGGTAGCATCAATGATTTGATCGATGCGTGGGAGGGGGAAGGGATCCTTTGGGCAAGCTTTATTGAGGTCTTTGAAATCGACACAAAGGCGCCGGGATTTGTCCTTCTTTGGTACCATCACCAGGTTTGCTAGCCAGTCCGGGTGTTTTAGTTCTTTGATGAATCCGACCTCCAATAACTTGGCTAGTTCCTCTCCCATGGCCTGTCTCTTAGGTTCGGAGAAACGCCGAAGAGCTTGCTTGACCGGCTTGAATCCCTTTAGGATATTGAGGCTATGCTCGGCCAGCCTGCGTGGGATTCCTGGCATGTCTGAGGGATGCCAGGCGAATATGTCCCAGTTTTCACGCAGGAACCCTCGTAGTGTGGCGTCCACAGCGGGGCTTAGCTGTGCCCCGGTGGAGGCTGTTTTTGTAGGGTCCGTTGGATGGACTTGGAATTTGACTATTTCATCCGGTGGTTTAAAAGAGGTGGACTTGGATCTCTTGTCGAGTATCACGTCGTCCCTGTCCACTGTGGAGCGTAGCATGGTTAATTCCTCGTCCGAGAGGGCTTCGGATAATGCCTCGAGGGCCAATGCGGATGTTTTGTTTTCGACGCGGAGTGCTGTGTCCGGATCGCTGGCGAGAGTGATGACTCTGTTGGGCCCGGGCATTTTGAGCTTCATGTACCCGTAATGGGGTACGGCTTGGAAGATTGTGAATGGCTCCCGTCCTAAAAGAGCGTGTAATTTCTTCGGACCTGTAATTATCCGGCGTGCCGAATACCACATATAATGTGATTTTCCCATTACAGCGTGCTTCCCGACTGGGGATGATTCCTCTAAAGGTTGTGCTACTTTGCTCAATGTGGTTCCAGTCTATTTCCACCTTTTGAAGAGTTTCCTCATAGATGAGGTTTAATCCGCTGCCACCGTCCATGAGTACTTTGGTGAGTCGAAAGTCGTCCACTATTGGACCGAGGACCAGTGCGGCTGGTGCTCGGGCTGTTCAGAATTTAGGTTTGTCACTGGCATTGAAGGTAATAGCCGTGTCACTCCATGGATTTATTACTGCTACATGGCAGATTTCGGCCATGCTGCGGAGTGTTCGCTTGCGTCTATTATTTGACACGAAGGTCTCAAAGACCGTTAACACCGTATTGTCGTCCACGGGATGGTGCTCTGTGGTATTTGGGAGAAGTAGATCCTCACCACTTTTGGCCACCTGCCGGAGTATCCAACATGCTCTAAGGTTGTGCGTTGGTATTGTATCTGCTGTACTATGAATTTTGCAGGGTCCGTTGAGCAATCCCTCTAGTACGGTTCCATACCCTGTAGAGGGTTTTTGCTTTTTGGTAGTTGACCCGGGTGTATTGTAATAATGCACCCTTTTGTTTCGGACTGGGTTTGTATTCAGGGCCGGATTATCCCAAAAGTTTATTTCGGTTTTCCAGGCACTTTACAACGCACAGTACTTTCGTACTATGTACGCCAAGTCAGCGAAGCGTGTTATCTCACGATGATTTATGGCGTTAAGGATTCCCTTGTCCGTGCAATTATTGCAGAAAAACAGGATTGCATCTTCCTCGCGACAGTCCTTAACCTTGTTCATCACAAGAAGGAATCTGGCCCAATAGTGATGTACTGTTTCCTGGGGCTCTTGCCTGATGTGGGAAATATGACTTATGTTTGGGTGGGTGGGTGGAATTGAATCCGAACCCTCACCTGATCTGGGATACAGGGGCCGAGGAATTTCCAATTTTGGAAGTTCCGGTTTCGGGGTGTGACCCGATAATCCTGGCCCGCTGCCTGACTCTAAGTTCAGGGATTGGATGTTGTCCTCCCGCGAACGGGCGTACGGCTCAGAGAGCTCAGGAATCCGGACATAGTTGGTCCTCAAGATGGATGAAAGGTCGCCGCATTTTTCCTCCACCACTGCAATATGATGGGTGACAGGTGGAGAGTTAATCTCCCTTTGATCGGGTTTAAACCCAATCTGATCATAGTCCGTAGCGACTCCCAAGGCGGCGATGCGATCTAAGAGCTCGTTTAAGGAGGCGAGCTCCATTGGATCCATCTGTTCGGCGAGTGCCGATTTGATGCGGAGGCTGTTTTCGATGACCCGAGAAGTCATCGTCGGCGCGACGGCCGAACAGGTGGTCATGATGAAACCGCCTAGCCGGAAAGTTTGGCCGACAGCCAAAGCTCCCCCGACAGTAGTACCGTCTTTAAAGACGAGACGAGACATCCTTCCTTCTGGCGACGACACAGAGGAACTCTCAATGAAAGCACCAATGTCGGTGTCAAAACCGGCGGATCTCGGGTAGGGGGTCCCGAACTGTGCGTCTAAGGCGGATGGTAACAGGAGGCAGGGAACACGGTGTTTTACCCAGGTTCGGGCCCTCTTGATGGAGGTAAAACCCTACGTCCTGATTGATTAATATTGATGATATGGGTAGTACAAGAGTAGATCTACCACAAGATCAGAGAGGCTAAACCCTAGAAGCTAGCCTATGGTATGATTGTATGTTGTCCTACGGACTAAAACCCTCCGGTTTATATAGACACCGGAGAGGGCTAGGGTTACACAAGGTTGGTTACAAAGGAGGAGATATACATATCCGTATTGCCTAGCTTTCCTTCCACGCCAAGTAGAGTCCCATCCGGACACAAGACGAAGTCTTCAATCTTGTATCTTCATAGTCCAACAGTCTGGCCAAAGGATATAGTTCGGCTGTCCAGAGACCCCCTAATCCAGGACTCCCTCAATTACCATACCACTCTGTTGCGGACCATACTCTGGTTGTCCTACGAGGTTCGGTAGTAATTTGATCTGAAGTTTCATGATCATCATATTAACTTCCATACTAATTGGTCTAGAGATCACTGGAACTGATTTCTGTGATGAACTACTTTCCAATTCAGGAGAAGGTACAATTACCTCATCAAGTTCTACATTCCTCCCACTCACTTCTTTTGAGAGAAACTCCTTCTCTAGAAAGGATCCACTTTTAGCAACAAAGATCTTGCCTTTGGATCTGTGATAGAAGGTGTACCCAACAGTTTCCTTTGGGTATTCTATGAAGACACATTTCTCCGATTTGGATTCGAGCTTATCAGGTTGAAACTTTTTCACATAAGCATCGCAGCCCCAAACTTTAAGAAACGACAGCTTAGGTTTCTAGCCAAACCACAGTTCATATGGTGTCGTCTCAATGTATTTAGATGGTGCCCTATTTAACGTGAATGCAGCTGTCTCTAATGCATAACCCCAACATGATAGTGATAAATCGGTAAGAGACATCATAGATCGCACCATATCTAATAAAGTATGGTTATGACGTTCGGACACACCATTACGCTGTGGTGTTCAAGGTGGCACGAATTTTGTGAAACTATTCCACATTGTTTTTAATTGAAGACCAAACTCGTAACTCAAATATTCGTCTCCGTGATCAGATCGTAGAAACTTTATTTTCTTGTCATGATGATTTTCCACTTCACTCTGAAATTCTTTGAACTTTTCAAATGTTTCAGACTTATGTTTCATCAAGTAGATATATCCATATCTTCTAAAATCATGTGTGAAGGTCAGAAAATAACGATACCTGCCGCGGGCCTCAACACTCATCGGACTGCATACATCAGTATGTATTATTTCCAACAAGTCTGTTGCTCGCTCCATTATTCCGGAGAATGGAGTCTTAGTCATCTTGCCCATGAGGCATGGTTCACAAGCATCAACTGATTCATAATCAAGGGTTTCCGAAAGCCCATCAACATGGATTTTCTTCATGCGCTTTACACCGATATGACCTAAACAACAGTGCCACAAATAAGTTGCACTATCATTATCAACTTTGCATCTTTTGGCATCAATATTATGAACATGTGTATCACTACGATCGAGATCCAACAAACTATTTTCATTGGGTGTATGACCATCGAAGGTTTTATTCATGTAAACAGAACAACAATTATTCTCTGATTTTAAATGAATAACCATATTGCAATAAACATGATCAAATCATATTCATGCTCAACGCAAACGCCAAATAACATTTATTTAGGTTTAACACTAATCCCGAAACTATAGGGAGTGTGCGATGATGATCATATCAATCTTGGAACCACTTCCAACACACATCGTCACTTCACCCTCAACTAGTCTCTGTTTATTCTGTAACTCCTGTTTCGAGTTACTAATTTTTAGCAACCGAACAAGTATGAAATACCCATGGGCTACTATAAACACTAGTAAGGTAGACATCAATAACCTGTATATCAAATATACCCTTGTTCACTTTTCCATCCTTCTTATCCACCAAATATTCAGGGCATTTCCGCTTCCAGTGACCATTTCCTTTGCAGTAGAAGCACTTAGTCTCAGGCTTAGGTCCAGACTTGGGTTTCTTCACTTGAGCAGCAACTTGCTTGCCGTTCTTCTTGAAGTTCCCTTTCTTTCCCTTTGCCCTTTTCTTGAAACTAGTGGTCTTGTTAATCATCAACACTTGATGCTCTTTCTTCATTTCTACCTTCATCGATTTCATCATCATGAAAAGCTCGGGAATCATTTTCGCCATCCCTTGCATACTATAGTTCATCACGAAGTTCTACTAACTTGGTGATGGTGACTAGAGAATTCTGTCAATCACTATTTTATCTGGAAGATTAACTCCCACTTGATTCAAGCGATTGTAGTACCCAGACAATCTGAGTACATGCTCACTGCTTGAGCTATTCTCCTCCATCTTTTAGCTATAGAACTTGTTGGAGACTTCATATCTCTCAACTCGAGTATTCGCTTGAAATATTAACTTCAACTCCTGGAACATCTCATATGATCCATGACGTTCAAAACGTCTTTGAAGTCCCGATTCTAAGCTGTTAAGCATGGTGCACTAAACTATCAAGTAGTCATCATATTGAGCTTGCCAAACGTTCATAACGTCTGCATTTGCTCCTGCAAGTGGTCTGTCACCTGGCGGTGCATCAAGGACATAATTCTTCTGTGCAGCAATGAGGATAAACCTCAGATCATGGACCCAGTCCACATCATTGCTACTATCATCTTTCAACTTAGTTTTCTCTAGGAACACATATAAAACATAAGGAAGCAACAACGCGAGCTATTTATCTACAACATTATTTGCAAAATACTATCAGGACTAAGTTCATGATAAATTAAAGTTCAATTAATCATATTACTTAAGAACTCCCACTTAGATAGACATCCCTCTAATCATCTAAGTGATCATGTGATCCAAATCAACTAAACCATGTCCAATCATCACGTGAGATGGAGTAGTTTTCAATGGTGAACATCACTATGTTAATCATATCTACTATATGATTCACGCTCGACCTTTCGGTCTCCAATGTTCCGAGGCCATATCTGCATATGCTAGGCTCATCAGGTTTAACCTGAGTATTCCGCGTGTGCAAAACTGTCTTGCACTCTTTGTATTTGAACGTAGAGCTTATAACACCCGGTCATCACATGGTGTCTCAGCACGAAGAACTTTCGCAATAGTGCATACTCAGGGAGAACACTTATACCTTGAAATTTAGTGAGAGATCATCTTATAATGCTACCGTCGATCTAAGCAAAATAAGATGTATAAAAGATAAACATAACATGCAATCAAAATATGTGACATGATATGACCATCATCATCTTGTGCTTTTGATCTCCATCTCCAAAGTACTATCATGATCTTCATTGTTACCGTCATGACACTATGATCTCCATCGTCTTGATCTTTTATGAACATGTCGTCACATGGTCGTCTCACAAGCTATTGCTTTTGCAACTATTGCTATCGTATAGCGATAAAGTAAAGCAATTACATGGCACTTGCATTTTATGCAAATAAAGAGACAACCATAAGGCTCCTACCAGTTGCCGATAACTTTAACAAAACATGATTATCTCATACAACAATTTATGTCTCATCACGTCTTGACCATATCACATCACAACATGCCTAGCAAAAACAAGTTAGACATCCTCTACTTTGTTTTTGCAAGTTTTACGTGGCTGCTACGGGCTGAGCAAGAACCGTTCTTACCTATGCATCAAAACCACAAGGATAGTTCGTCAAGTTAGTGCCGTTTTAACCTTCTCAAGAACCGGGCATAGCCACACTCGGTTCAACTAAAGTTGGATAAACTGACACCCGCCAACCACCTGTGTGCAAAGCACGTTGGTAGAACCAGTCTTGCGTAATGTCGGTCCGGGCCGCTTCATCCAACAATACCGCCGAACCAAAGTATGGCATGCTGGTAAGCAGTATGACTTGTATCGCCCACAACTCACTTGTGTTCTACTCGTGCATATAACATGTACACATAAACCTGGCTCGGATGCCACTGTTGGGAAACGCAGTAATTTCAAAAAATTTCCTATGCACACGCAGGATCATGGTGATGCATAGCAACGAGAGGGGAGAGTGTGTCCACGTACCCTCATAGACCGAAAGCGGAAGCGTTAGCACAACGCGGTTGATGTAGTTGTACGTCTTCACGATTCGATCGATCCAAGTACCGAACGCACGGCACCTCCGAGTTCAGCACATGTTCAGCTCGATGACGTCCCATGAACTCCGATCCAGCAGAGCTTCGAGGGAGAGTTCCATCAGCACGACGGCGTGATGACGGTGATGATGATGCTACTGACGCAGGGCTTCGCCTAAGCACTGCTACGATATAATCAAGGTGGATTATGGTGGAGGGGGGCACCGCACACGGCTGGAATAGATTAATAGATCAACTTGTGTGTCCTAGGGTGCCCCCTGCCCCCGTATATTAAGGAGCAAGGGGAGGTGCTGGCGGCCTCATAGGATGCGCCCCAAGGGGGGAATCCTACTCCTACTAGGAGTAGGTTCCCTTTTTCCTAGTCCAACTAGGAGGGGTAGGAAAGAGGAGTAGGGGAGAAGGAAAGAGGAGGCCGCCCCCCAAAGCCCTAAACCAATTCGGTTTGGGCCTAGGGGGCGCACCCCACACTTCCTTGCTGCCCTCTCTTTACACTAAGGCCCATGAAGGCCCATTGACCTCTCCGGCGAATTCCCGTAACTCTCCAGTACTCCAAAAAATACCCAAATCATTTGGAACTGACGTCTCGACCATTTCGAGACTCCTAATCATGTCCCCGATCTCATCTGGGACTCCGAACTACCTTCGGTACATCAAAACACATAAACTCATAATACCAATCGTCACCGAACGTTAAGCGTGCGGACCCTACGGGTTCGAGAACTATGTAGACATGACCGAGACACGTCTCCGGTCAATAACCAATAGCGGAACCTAGATGCTCATATTGGCTCCTAAATATTCTACGAAGATCTTTATCGGTCAAACCGCATAACAACATACGTTGTTCCGTTTGTCATCGGTATGTTACTTGCCCGAGATTCGATCGTCAGTATCTCAATACTTACTTCAATCTCATTACTGGTAAGTCTCTTTATTCGTTCCATAATACATCATCCGGCAACTAACTCATTAGTTACAATGCTTGCAAGCCTTATAGTGATGTGTATTACCGAGTGGGCCCAGAGATACCTCTCCGACCATCGGAGTGACAAATCCTAACCTCAAAATACGCCAACTCAACAAGTACCTTCGGAGACACCTGTAGAGCACCTTTATAATCACCCAGTTATGTTGTGAAGTTTGGTAGCACATAAAGTGTTCCTCCGGTAAACGGGAGTTTTTAGTCATAGGAACATGTATAAGTCATGAAGAAAGCAATAGCAACATACTAAACAATCAAGTGCTAAGCTAGCAGAATGGGTCAAGTCAATGACATCATTCTCCTAATGATGTGATCCCGTTAATCAAATGACAACTCATGTCTATGGTTAGGAAACTTAACAATCTTTGATTAATGAGCTAGTCAAGTAGAGGCATACTAGTGACACTATGTTTGTCTATGTATTCACACATGTATTATGTTTCTTGTTAATACAATTCTAGCATTAATAATAAACATTTATCATGAAATAAGGAAATAAATAATAACTTTATTATTGCCTCTAGGGCATATTTCCTTCACCGGAGAAGCTTGGTATTCCAATGTTCAAATATCTGGTGGCTTCCTTCAAGTGTCGTCCAAAAGGGGTGTCTTCATCCGGTTGAGCAAACTTGTTCCTTGGGCCCGCCATATATAGAGTGGAAGGTGGAGAAGAGTCAAAAATGAGTAGAGAAGAGTGACCTATGGCTCATCTTAGTGGTCACGTCCTACAGTCAGCGTGTGCTCTTATACCATCTTGTGGCGATCCAACCTCAAACGGTCAAATCTCTGTGCATAAGTGTCATCCCTGGATCGGTAATGCTGACACACACAGTACTTGAAGGATTTATAACGAAGTTTAAATCACACACTTATTACATCAAATGTCTCAAAAGAGAACTTATTACAATAATATGGCTTAAGGCCATCTAAATAAGATAACAGCGGAAGGCTTCGAAGGAAAAGCGAGTCCATCAACTCCAACGACATAGCTGAGTGCACGACAACGACCTAGCGCACCTTACTATTCGTCTGAAAAGTCTGCAAGATAATACGTTGTAGCCCGAAATGGGTCAGCACATGGGATATGCTGGCATAATGACATTGTAGAGCAATGAACAAGAATAATTGCTATCACTACATGTATATATGGCTGGTGGAGGCTCTAAGGCTGATGTTTTTGTGAAAAGTCAATTTTCCCTACTGCAAAGGAATAAATTTTATTTAACTATCAAGTTGGTTGTTAAAACATTGAGAAGGTTCCTCCAACTCAATTCCAATTGAACATAATTAACAGCCCAGCAAAATTAATTAAGAGTGATGAGATCAAATCAATAATTTAAGAACTAGATACTCAAGAGTCCATAACCGGGGACACTCCGTAGAGATTTGCACATTTTTCCCCACAAGACTCGATCTCCTCCGTTGAATTTCCCGCACTACATGATGTTTGAGAAACGGATGACCGAGACACAGTCTTTCTGAAGAGGTCCCCTTAACCGATAGATAGGCCGGTACACCTACAATCCCCTACATCAGCTAGCCCATCATGGAAAGGATTCCCACAACTTACTCAACTATGCCAGAGCCCATAATGGCATGTGGCTGCACATGGAAGTTTCTAGCATGAATAATCTTGTGATCCCTTTGACATTGGGGGGAATTCCATAGGGTGATCGCACGGGTACTCCGGGATCCCCTTGGGCAAGCACTGGGTTCTCCAGGTGCCCGGGCAAACCACTGGGTGCTCCAGGGTGCCCCAACCAATCCACCCAGATGTGTATTAAAGTAGCCACCTTAAGTTAACACTTAGATATAAATAACTCTCACATCTTTGACGAATCTCACAAACCAATCCACGTCTACGAGCATAGCAAAGTAGTATAAGCATAACGTAGAAGTAACTCCCATGGTTTGATATAAAAAAGGCAATAGGTTCTACCTCATCATCTACTTCCCAAAACCCACATGTTAAGCAGATCCTACTCATGCAATGTTTGAGGGTTGAAACTAATGCATAAAAACTGGGTAATAAGGGGTATGATCAAAGTGTTACTTGCCTTGCTGACGATTTGAAAACCCTAGAGACTCGTAGTAGCACGCTTCGCACTCCGGTAACTCTATCGCAAACAAATAATAGCATACATAAGCACTCAAGCATAGATGAAAGGGTAAAACTCAGATAAGAAAGTCCAAACTGAAAGTTCAACTGAAGAGCTTCGATTTGCAAAAAGAATCAATCAAATGAGAGCGGCGAAACTCAAACTACGATCAAAAGAAGTTCGAATTAAAATCTGCTTGAAACCAAATTTTAAATTGTCAAAATCATGTTCAATTTGGTTAAATGGAAATAGGGTTTCGAGACGAAGATTTTGGTGTTGGTTTCACTGGATTTGGACAAACGGTTGAAAAGTTGCGGGCATTTGAAGATCAGGGGCTAATCTGCGATAAAAATAATCACGGATAGGTCCCTGGCTGAAAATAAAATAAAAAGAAAAGACTAAGGAACAAACGTTCGCTAGCAGAGATGAACGAACGAACACGTTCACGAACAGAGGCAATTGGGTGAACGTTCGCTAATTAGCGAAACCGAAAAAACCGATCCAAGACGAAAAACAAAAAAACTGGGCGACAGCGGCGGGTTTTACCGGTTCCTCGAAAAAACCGACAACGGCGAGGTGGGATTTTGGCGGGGCTCTGGCGAGGCAAACGGCGGGGCAGGGCGGCATTGCGGGCGGTGGCACGGCAGGCGGCGGCGAGCGCGGCAGGCGGCAGTGGCGCGGCTGCT
>NC_041384.1:201310218-201358450 GCF_002162155.2 Triticum dicoccoides | reverse complement strand
TAGTTGGAGTCCGCCGGCGGCACGGCGCGGGAGGCGGCGACACAGGCGGGCCGACTTGTTCGGCCTTTTTTTTAAAAAAATTCCACCGAAAACAAAAATCCTAATAAAATATAAAAAATCCTAAAAATGCCAAAAAACAATTTTCACCATGTAACTAAAATATTTAGAACAAAGTGAACATTTTTCTGGCCTAATAATGTAGTTTTGAAAAAATGCATATTTTTCTATTTCAAATAAAATATTTATTTAATTTTAATATTTTTCCTCCAATATTCCCCTCTGATTTTGGAGAAGCCATTTTATCTCCTCTCATTTATTTTAATATTGGAAATATTTCATAGAGAAAAATTATTAAAATAAAAAATGATCCTCTTTTCAAATTTGAGAAAATTCAAATATGAAAATAAATGAAATCTCCAACTCTCTCCTTGGGTCCTTTAGTTGCTTAAGATTTCTGGATCACAACCAAAATGCAAATAAAATATCATATGCATATGATGACCTATGTATAACATCCAAATTGAAAATTTGGATGTTACATGACATGTAACTTCTCTCCTCTATGGATAATAAGCATCTAGAGAAGCTTAAGGTGTGCATTCTCTCTTATGTGATAGGCTTTGGTGTACTCTCTCTCCTCCTTTGACATCAATTTCCAAGAAGGGATCTTCTAGAGCATGAGTCAATTAGGTTTGCTCCTTGAGTCACATTACAAAGCAACATGTAATATAAGATGTTGGTAGAGGACAAGAATCATCAAGTGAAGCTGGAACAAATATGCAGGATGCAAATGGCAAAGTGTTTTCTCAGCATTGAAATTGGTAACACCGAGCCTTTTTCTTCGGTGGCACTGAGTTGTTTCGATTTAGCTGAAAGAAACAAACCGGTGAGGCCAAATTCAACACAAAGAGAAAGTAATTGTCATCTCAGCTCTCTAGGCAAATAAGATCTCACAAAGATTTGCAAGGAATTAACTGAAAGATTTGCAATGAATTGGATGCAGGGAATGCAAAACATAAAAAGAAAAGAAGTCTAGATGAAGTTTTTTTGAAAAGGGAAACAAACATGCAAGAGACAAATGCAAGAACACAGAAAGACACTAGAGAATTTCATCTAGAATTGGTCGGCGACAAAGTCACCTATGTTAGAGTATATTGACTTAGGAGTCAAGTGAAGGCACTTGATCATAGGTCATACTCACCGTTTAAGCTAAAAATGGGGTTGCCGATTTTCGTTTAAGCATTTTGATGTATTCACATCCTGTTGAGCTGCTTTGACCCACGCCTTGGGGTAAAGCTTCTCTAAGATGGAATAACATACCTTGGGTGGTGTTGTTCATCTTGATCATGTAGTTGAACTTGTGTGGGATGCTCAAGGTTGATGTAGCTCATCAAGAATTGGGAGCACCACTTGTAGTTTGAGTTCATCTACCTACATGGGTTAGTTTTGCAAGGAAGAGCACTTGTGTATCCAAAATGACAATCATGAAATTTGATATCAAATGAAATTCTATATATAGAAATTGTTAAAGGATATATTGAAAGAATTCATGCTTCCTTGACTTCAACCACCATATTGTAGAGACTTGGTGATGTAGAGATTGCTTAAGATATGATGAGTTGCAATCTCATAGACTTAGATTCATCCAAGTACCTACAAGGGTTAGATAGAATGCAAGGGTACAAGTATAGATCCAAGACATATGATCGTCATCATTAGAGAAACATCAAAGATTAGTCAAAGGCTCATGCATTGCATGTATCCAAATGGAGTTCCTGCTCCATGTTTGAGGAGTCAATGATGTTCAATTCACCTCTCAAACGGTTTCTCATCAAGCGGTTTGGTGAATATATCCACCAATTGCTTATTGCTACGAACGTGCTTAAGTTCAATGTCTCCTTTAGCAACATGATCACGAATGAAATGATGACGAACTTCAATATGCTTAGTTCAAGAATGTTGCACGGGATTGTGAGCAATCTTAATAGCACTTCCATTTTCACAAAGAAATGGAACGTGTTTCACATGTATCCCATAATCTTTAAGAGTTTGGGTCTTCCAAAGTAATTGAGCATGACATGAACCGACGACAATGTATTCTGCTTCGGCGGTGGATAAGGATACTGAGTTTTGTTTCTTAGAGGACCAAGACACAAGAGATCTACGAAGAAATTGACAAGTACCCGAAGTGGACTTTCTATCAACCTTGTCACCGGCATAGTCCGAGTCGGAGTAGCCAACGAGATCAAAAGAGGACCTCTTAGGATGCCAAATGCCAAAATTTGGTGTATGAATTAAGTATCTCGCTATCCTTTTCACAACCTTAAGTTGGCATTCTTTGGGAGCCGCTTGATATCGTGCACACATGCACACACTTAGCATAATATAGGGACGGGAGTCACATAGATATAACGATGAACCAATCATAGAGCGGTAAACCTTTTGGTCAACTGGTTCGCCATCCTTTGTCAAGTCAAGATATCCACTAGTAGGCATGGGTGTATTCATACCTTTGCATTCTTGCATGTTGAACTTCTTGAATAAGTCCTTGCTATACTTTGTTTGGGAAACAAAGGGACCCTCCTTAGTTTGCTTGATTATAGACATCTCAAACTTCTCCAACATTAGCCTTCCCAACTTTTCACTAATATGAGGGTTAGTCGAACCAAATATGATATGATCCACATAAATTTGGCAAACAAAAAAATCACCATTAACCCTTTTAGTAAAAAGTGTTGAATCAAATTTTCCAATATCAAAGCATTTTTCAATAAGGAACTTGGTCAAGCATTTATACCACGCTCTAGGAGCTTGTTTAAGACCATAAAGAGCTTTGTGAAGTTTGTAAACATGGTCAGGTTTCTTAGGATTAACAAAGCCGAGAGGTTGCTTAACATAGACTTCCTCCTCAATTTCACCATTTAGAAAATCACTTTTAATTTCCATTTGATACAATGTGATATCATGACGATTGACATAAGCAAGTAAGATGCGTATGGAGTCAAGTCTAGCAACAGGGGCATATGTCTCATCATAGTCCATACCTTCGACTTGAGTGTAGCCTTGAGCGACAAGATGGGCCCTGTTGTGTACAACTTGTCCATCTTCATCTTTCTTATTCCGAAACACCCATTTGGTACCAATGATGTTGTGGTTGTTGTCGGGCTTCTCAACCAATGTCCACACTTGGTTCCTCTCAAAATTGTGTAGCTCTTCATGCATGGCATTTATCCAATCCGTATCTTCTAGTGCTTCTTCAACCTTCATAGGTTCAATGCTAGAGATGAATGAATAATGTTCACAAAAATTAGACAAACGAGTTTTAGAGCGAGTAATTCTCCTGGTTTGAATACCATCAAAGATTTGTTCAACGGGATGGTCTCTTGAGACTCTTGCTCTAACTCGTGAGAGCTTTTGTTAGAGTCGGGGTGGAACATCTTCTTCATCATCTTGTTCTTCCTCTTGGCCTTCTTTGTTGTTGGTGTTGTTGTTCTCTTGTGTAGGTGGAGAAGGAGGTTGATGAGGTTCATCTTGGTGTACTTCCTCGTTTTCTTCATCTTGGCGTGTCCCACTCGTGGATGCCTCCGAGTCAACTCGTGGTTCACCTTGTCATGAGGTAGAAGCTTCCACTTGGGCAGAGGAGGTACTCTCCTTCACCTCTGTTGGACGAATCTTGCCAATAGACAAGTCTTGGATTGCTTCCGAAGGGTCTTTGTCTCCTACATCAATTGGCAATTGCTCTACTTGCGAGCCGTTAGATTCGTCAAACTTCACATCTACCATCTCTTCAACCTTTCAGGTGAAATTTTTGTAGACACGGTAAGTGTGAGAGTTTGAGCCATAACCGAGAAGGAAACCTTCATGAGATTTAGGAGCAAATTTTGAGTGATGATGCTTATCAAGAATATAGCACTTTGAGCCGAATACTCAAAAGTATCCAACTTGGGGTTTGTTACCAGTGAGAAGCTCGTATGTCGTCTTGCCGAGTAGCTTGTGAAGATATAGACGATTTGTTGCATGACAAGCTGTTTTAACCGCTTCCACCCAAAAGTGTTTTAGCGGCTTGTGCTCATCAAGCATCATTCTCGCCATCTCAATAAGAGTCCGATTCTTCCTCTCAACAACTCCATTTTGTTGTGGCGTGTACATAGCCAAGAACTCATGTGTAATCCCTTCTTCGTCAAGAAAGGTGTCCACATTGGCGTTCTTGAACTCCGTTATGTTGTCATTGCAAACCTTCTTGATATTCACTTAAAATTGATTTTGGGCCTTCCTAGTGAAGTTCTTGAAGATCTTTTGGACCTGCGATTTATCATCAAGAAAGAACACCCACGTAAATCTTGAAAAATCATCGACCATGACTAAGCCAAACGAGTTTCCATCGTGACTTTTATAGGCGTTTGGACCAAAGAGATCCATATGAAGTAGCTTGAGAGGTCTTCTCATGGTCATGATGTTCTTCACGGGGTGCTTCCTCCAACCTGTTTTCCTGCTTGATAAGCACTGCACAATCTATCCTTGTCAAATATAACATCTTTCACTCAAAGGATATGATCACCTTTAATGAGCTTATCAAGATTTCGCATGCCCACGTGACCTAACCTTCTATGCCACAACCAACCCTTAGAGATTTAGCAATTAAGCAAGTTCTAGGTTGAGCCTTTTTAGTGAAATCAACAATGTATAGATCACCTCTATGTATACCGGTAAAGACCATTTTATGATTATATCTACGAAACACTTGGCAATCCACTTCAGTAAATAGGACACTGAATCCAAAGTCAGCTAGTCTAGATATAGAAAGTAAATTGTAGCCAAGAGATTCAAATAGTATAACATTTTGGATGGAGCTGTCATGTGAGATGGCCACCTTACCAAGGCCAACCACCTTACCCTTTGAGTTATCACCAAAAGTGACATACTTTCGAGGGCCGTCGTTTTCAGTAAGCTCACGAAACATATCCTTGTATCCGGTCATGTGATCAGTACATCCACTATCAAGAACCCATTCCTTTCCTCTAGCCATGTAGCCGCAAAGATTAGCCATAAGACCAAAATGTCTCATAGACTCATCAAGATCAAGATCACTATCATCATCCTCATCATAGTATCCATGTTCAACATCATGTTGTAATTGATCATTTCCTAGAGAGAGTGATTCATTAGATATATGATCATGACAATGTTCATCTTTATGAATTCTAATGACTTCTGAAATGAAGTTGCTAATGATTCCAACATATCGTTTGGCATGCATAAGGTCACGAAGCTCAAATAAACAAATGCCAAACTTAGGATCATTGGAATTCATCTTACTCAAAGCAATAGACTTGTGAAGAATCTCATCTAAGTTTTGCAAGGAATAGTTTGGAAATTGTTCCTCGAGAAATCTCCATATGGTGTAAGCACAATAAAGAGTAGGCAAGCAAACTATCAAGTTTCCTGGCAAATCTCTAGTAATAAGATTGACAGTTCTAAGGTTGCGGATCATGTCAAGAGACTCATCGGGAGTAGGATGTAAATGATCTACAAGGGGTGCACAAGGTCTAGTAATGTACTTGTTCAAATATCAAGCATCTCATTTTTCCAAGCATGGCAGAACTCTCCATCAAGTATAGGCACTCTATGTCTAAAACTCCCCATCGTAGACTCATCCATCTTCCTCCAATGGTGACTAAACCAAACCAATCGAGACCAAACCTTTGATACCAATTGAAAGGATCGAGAAGAGGTGTCTAGAGGGGAGGGGGTGATTAGACCCTCAACAAAGAAAAGTAGCAGTTTTTAAGTTCTTCAAGTTAAGTGGAGTTCTAGCACAAGTTTAAACATTCACAATACATTTCAAGCAAGCATGTCAAGAGTGTCGGGGTATGGGGTCCCGGCAAACCCTTAAGGTTAGAACACTTGGGTGCGCGCGAAGTCTTTCCCTCCAACCGATCTACGCTCTAGCTCGCTAGGATCTTGTGGACGAACTCGACGAACTCACAACACAGAAAGACACGGGGTTTATACTGGTTCGGGCCACCGTTGTGGTGTAATACCCTACTATAGTGTGGTGGTGGTGGTGGATTGCCTCTTGGGCTGATAAACAGTACAAGGGAAGAACGCCTCCTGAGGTTGAGGTGTTCTTGTGCATATGAACTCGCGTGTGTCTCTCTTCAGCTAAGGTCAGTTCATCCCTCGAGCTCCCCTCCCACTCCACTGTGGTGGCTAGTCCTATTTATAGAGGCGCTGGTCCACTTCCCAAATATCGAGCGGGAAGGGAGCCAACAATGGCGGGTTAATTTGAAGGGGGACAACTAGTACAAGCTATCCTGACAAAAGTAGTCTTCGCGTGCACAAAGTTCTAGTGGTGATGCTGTTCTGGGCTCCACGATGACCTCCATCTTGCATTCCTCGGTCTTGGTCTTGTTGCACCAAAATGGCAACCTTTGCCTGAGGCCTTGGTACTCCGTGGCTGTGCTTGCCCCCTTTGCACCAAAGAGGAAACAAGGACGCTGTCCACGCTGGTGCCTGCCTGGCGCCCGCCTGGTGTCGATCGTCACGGCTCACGTCACGAGAACCTTGTGAGGTTCGCCTCGCCTTGATATCTCCGCTCCTCGTGAGCCTGCCTGGCTAGGCCACTCCAGAGGAGGTCTTGCATCGTCCGCCTCATGAGGCTTGGCCCCTCGCGAGGGTCTTGGGTGCTTTGTTGGTGAAGATGGGTCATATGGCCTGTTGGCTCAGCCACGCCGCGGGCCATAGGCAGGCAAGTCTGGGGACCCCCGTTCCCAGAACGCCGACAGTAGCACCTGGGCACAAGGTGCGCACGGGCTTGGCTTCGCGGTGAAGCTAAGGGTCAAGCTCGAAGCACCGCGGGCCCCCAAAGCCTCTGCTTCACCACGCCGCTTCGACGACTGCACGACTTGACAAGTCCCTGCGACATGAAAGGGAAACCATCATTACCTGTGATCGTGGGAGATGCCGGTTGGCCTTCTCTTGCTATAAATGGGGAGGGGGGCGGAGCCCCCGTCGCCCATCTCTTCCTTGCTTGCTTCCTCCTTCTCGCTCCACTGCTTGCTCCAATGGCTCAGCTCGAGCGCGATGAGCGTCCGATATGGAGAAGACGGAGCGACGAAGCGACGAACTGATGGAAGGGAAGCTACGGCGCACCCCTACCTGGCGCGCCAAATGTCGGGGTATGGGGTCCCGACAAACCCTTAAGGTTCGAATACTGGAGTGCGCGTGAAGTCTTTCCCTCCAACCGATCTACGCTCTAGCTCGCTAGGATCTTGCGGACGAACTCGACGTACTCACAACACAGAAAGACACGGGGTTTATACTGGTTCGGGCCACCATTGTGGTGTAATACCCTACTCCAGTGTGGTGGTTGTGGATTGCCTCTTGGGCTGATAACCAGTACAAGGGAAGAACGACCTCCCGAGGTTGAGGTGTTCTTGTGCGTATGAACTCGCGTGTGTCTCTCTTCAGCTAAGGTCAGTTTGTCCCTCGAGCTCCCCTCCCCCTCCACTGTGGTGGCTAGTCCTATTTATAGAGGCCCTGGTCCTCTTCCCAAATATCGAGCGGGAAGGGAGCCAGCAATGGCGGGCTAATTTGAAGGGGGATAGCTAGTACAAGCTATCCTGACAAAAGTAGTCTTCGCCTGCACAAAGTTCTGGTGGTGACGCCATTCTAGGCTCCACGATGACCTCCGTCTTGCAGTCCTCGGTCTTGGTCTTCTTGCACCGAAATGGCAACCTTTGCCTGAGGCCTTGGTACTTCGCGGCTGCGCTTGCCCCCTTTGCACCAAAGAGGAAACAATGACGCTGTGCGCGCTAGCGCCCGCCTGGTGTCGATCGTCATGGCTCACGTCATGAGAACCTCATGAGGTTCACCTCGCCTTGATATCTCCGCTCCTCGTGAGCCTGCTGGCTAGGCCACTCCAGAGGAGGTCTTGCATCGTCCGCCTTGCGAGGCTTGGCCCCTCGCGAGGGTCTTGGGTGCTTTGTTGGTGAAGATGGGCCGTACGGCCTGCTGGCTCAGCCACGCCGCGGGCCGCAGGCAGGCAAGTCTGGGGACCCCCGTTCCCAGAACACCGACAAAGAGTATATGAGTAGCGGAGAGTAAAGCATGCAAATTGCAAGAAAGTAAAGGGATGGGATTGGGGTGTGCGAACGCAACTAGAGACACGGAGATTTTTGGCGTGGTTCCGATAGGTGGTGCTATCGTACATCCACGTTGGTGGAGACTTCAACCGACGAAGGGTAACGGCTGCGCGAGTCCATGGAGGGCTCCACCCATGAAGGGTCCACAAAGAAGCAACCTTGTCTATCCCACCATGGCCATCGCCCATGAAGGACTTCCCTCACTTGGGTAGATCATCACGAAGTAGGCGATCTCCTTGCCCTTACAAACTCCTTGGTTCAACTCCACAATCTTGGCGGAGGCTCCCAAGTGACACCTAACCAATCTAGGAGACACCACTCTCCAAAAGGTAATAGACGGTGTGTTGATGATGAACTCCTTGATCTTGTGCTTCAAATTATAGTCTCCCCAACACTCAACTCTCTCTCATAGATTTGGATATGGTGGAAATATGATTTGAGTGGAAAGCAACTTGGGGAAGGCAAGAGATCAAGATTCTTGTGGTTGGATTGGAATGTCTTGGTCTCAACACATGAGTAGGTCGTCCTCTCTCAAAAAATGAATGCTGGAAGTGTAGGCACGTTCTGATTGCTCTCTCCATGAATGGAGGAAGGGTGGAGGGGTATATATAGCCTCCACACAAAATCTAGCTATTACACACAATTTACCAAACTCGGTGGGACTGAATAGTGAAACTCGGTCAGACCGATATGGTTCAAAATGTAAACGTTAGAGTTTTTGGTGGGACCGACATGATCTACTCGATGGGACCGATTGTTCTAGGGTTTGGGTAAAACCTAAACTCGGTTTGACTGATTACACAAACTCGGTGAGACCAATTTGGTAATAAGCAAACACAGAGTTGGTCAAGCAAACTCCGTGGGACCGACTGCATATTTCGGTGGGACCAAAATAATTGCAACCGGCAACAGAGAGTTTGCAAGCCCATCTCGATGAGACCGAGATCCCATCGGTGAGACCGAACTAATTAGGGTTTCTAGAAGTGGCTTTGTCAAATGAACTCGGTGGCACCGGATAGATCAAATTGGTGGGGCCGAGTTTGACTTTAGGTTTGGGACATATCTGGAAATGATAAAGTGGTTGATGGCTTTTGGAGCATATCACTAAGCATTTTGAGCAAGCAAGCCATTAAGCAACACCTCATCCCCTTTTAATAATATTGGCTTTTCCTATGGACTCAATGTGATCTTGCATCACTATAATGAAAATGTAGAGTCTTGAGCTTTTGCCAATCTTTGTCCTTAGCATCTTGAAACGGTTCCACAACCTCTTGTCCATGCCACTCCACTGTTGAACTTATTTGAAATATACTAGATAAAAATATTAGTCCAACAAGAGATATGTTGACATTAATTACCAAAATCACCCAGGGAGCACTTGTGCTTTCAGGGGTGCTTGGAGCTGATCTCGGGGTGGCTTCAGGCTGGCTCATCCGTCAGGATGACCTGGGGTCAGGCCGAGGTCGCCGTCACAGAGGGCAGGAGGCAAGCCAGCGAGGCTGCATCGGCTCGTGATGTGGCGCTGACCGACGCAGCATCTGCCAAGGAGCGCTGCCGCATGATGGAGGCCGAGGTGAAGGCCCTTCGCGACGAGCAGGCCGCCCGCACCCATCAGCTCAAGGAGCAGGAGGAGCTGAAGGCCCGGGAGACTGCGCTCGCCGACCGCGACACCAAACTGGACCAGGCAGCCCAGGAACATGCTGTAGAGCGGAGCCGCCTGGGGAAGCTGAAGGAGGAGCTGGAGGCGGCCTAGGCGTCCCACGCCAAGCTCATCTCCAAGGAGAAGGCCGGGCTGGAGGCTAGGGAGAAGTCCCTCGCCGTGGTTGAGTAGGTGGCAGCCGCAGGGCGCGACACCTTCGGCTCCCTCGAGTCGAGGTCGAGGGCGGCGCTGTAGGACCTTTATGGGGAAGGGTACTAGAAGCCGCTGGCGACTCCAGAGGAAGGCCCCGCCGGGCTGCTCCCCAAGCTTACCGCGGCACTCAAGGGCATCGTCGTTAGAGTGGGCCCCATGGTAGAGGGAGAGGTTCCCGCACTCTTTACCTTGGCCGCGACACACATCTTCAGCGACCTCCACCTTCGGGACCCCAGCTTCAACCTTGGCGTGCTGCTCGAACCCATGGCCCCTGAGCTTCACGACGCCACCAAGGCCATATGGAAGTTGGTGTTGGCCCTGCTGTAGAAGTTACTTTGCGTCGACCCCGTGATCGTGGCTGGTGGCAAGGACGACGGTAGCGTTGTTGATGACAGGCCTCCGCAGGCGAGCGACGACGGTGTCCAAGGCTGAAGAAGAGGCTCGAAGGCGATGCTTCACCCTGTTTTAACCCTGCAACATTAATCGAGCCTTGTGGAGGCGTAAAAACTTGTACTTTGAGTTTCAAGAGACAATATGTTTTTTTAATAATTTCCTAGGATTTCACGACTTCCTTTTCACTTGCTTTAGTGTTCTGCGTTGGTAGGGCCCGGCCCCGCGCATACTTCAGCCGCCGTTGGGGCGTCCAGATCACCAGGATGAGACCAAGGGGTGAGGGGCTACGTGACCAGTTAGGCCCCTGAGTCGCGATGCTCAGGGGTCCCCCTTGACGTACGAACAACCTTCCATACCTTTCCTTGTCGGGCTCTCACTCGGGAGGGGCACGCGAAGACTAGATCTGAGGGACCTAGCGAGGTGGCATACGCCAGGCGTGACCTGAGCATATCCCCCATGCCCCGCCCCCTCGCGTGACTCTCCCAAGGGGAAAGCGGCGTAGTGAGGCTGAGCAGCAAGCCTAGTGGCTCTCCTGAGGTTACTGCAGCCGTTAGGCTGCCCTCAGTTGTTTATTCACCAGCGCGGAGCATTGTGCTTCTGCTCTTTCACGGGCATAGCCGCTCCTCGACTATGTCGTCCGCCAGCGCAGAGCATGGGGCTTCCACTAGTACGTGGGTGGGAGCATGCTACCTCTTGAGTTTTCCCTTGAAGAGGAAAGGGTGATGCAACAAAGTAGCGTAAGTATTTCCCTCAGTTTTTGAGAACCAAGGGATCAATCCAGTAGGAGGCCACATGCAAGTCCCTCGTACCTACACAAACAAGTAAGAACCTCGCAACCAACGCGATAAAGGGGCTGTCAATCCCTTCACGGTCACTTATGAGAGTGAGATCTGATAGAGATGATAAGATAATATTTTTGGTATTTTTATGATAAAGAGTAAAAGTAAAGATTGCAAAATAAAAGGTAATGGAAATAGTTTGTTGACGGAAGATTAATATGATGGAGAATAGACCTGGGGGCCACAGGTTTCACTAGTGGCTTCTCTCAAGATAGCATAAGTATTACGGTGGGTGAACAAATTACTGTCGAGCAATTGATAGAAAAGCGAATAACTATGAGAATATCTAGGCATGATCATGTATATAGGCATCATGTCTGCGACAAGTAGACCGACTCCTGCCTGCATCTACTACTATTACTCCACACATCGACCGCTATCCAGCATGCATCTAGAGTATTAAGTTCATAAGAACAGAGTAACACATTAGGTAAGATGACATGATGTAGAGGGATAAACTCAAGCAATATGATATAGACCCCATCTTTTTTATCCTCGATGGCAACAATACAATACGTGTCGTTTCCCTTTCTGTCACTGGGATCGAGCACCGCAAGATTGAACCCAAAGCTAAGCACTTCTCCCATTGCAAGAAAGATCAATCTAGTAGGCCAAACCAAACTGATAATTCGAAGAGACTTGCAAAGATAACCAATCATGCATAAAAGATTTCAGAGAAGAATAAAATATTGTTCATAGATAGACTTGAACATAAACCCACAATTCATCGGATCTCGACAAACACACCGCAAAAAGAGTTACATCGAGTAGATCTCCAAGAAGATCAAGGAGAACTTTGTATTGAGATTTAAAGAGAGAGAAGAAGCCATCTAGCTAATAACTATGGACCCAAAGGTCTGAAGTAAACTACTCACACATCATCGGAGGGGCCATGGAGTTGATGTGGAGGCCCTCCGTGATCGATGCCCCCTCCGGTGGAGCTCCGTAAAAGGCCCCAAGATGGGATCTCTTGGGTACAGAAGGTTGCGGTGGTGGAAATAGGGTTTCATGGTGCTCCTGGATGTTTTCAGGGTATATGAGTATATATAGGAGGAAGAAGTAGGTCGGCTGAGCCACGAGGGGGGAGGGCACGCCCAGGGGGGTAGGCGCGCCCCCTGCCTCGTGGACTCCTTGTTCGTTTCTTGACGTCCACTCCAAGTCCTCTGGATCACGTTTGTTCCAAAAATCATGTTCCCGAAGGTTTCATTCCGTTTGGATTCCGTTTGATATTCCTTTTCTGCAAAACACTAAAATAGGCAAAAAAACAGCAATTTGCACTGGGCCTTGGGTTAATAGGTTAGTCTGAAAAATAATATAAAATTGTAAAATGAAGCCCATTAACATCCAAAACAGATAATATAATAGCATGGAACAATCAAAATTATAGATACGTTGGAGACGTATCAAGCATCCCCAAGCTTAATTCCTGCTTGTCCTCGAGTAGGTAAATGATAAAAACAGAATTTTTGATGTGGAATGCTACCTAACATAATTCTCGATGTAATTCTCTTTATTGTGGCATGAATATTCAGATCCGAAAGATTCAAGAGAAAATTCTAATATTGACATGAAAATAGTAATACTTCAAGCATACTAACTAAGCAATTATGTCTTCTCAAAATAACATGGCAAAATAATGTTCATCCCTACAAAATCATATAGTTTTGTCATGCTCCATTTTTGTCAAACAAGAATGCTCTCATCATGCACAACCCTGGTGACAAGCCAAGCAATTATTTCACACGTTAGTAATCTCAAACTTTTTTCAACTTTCATGCAATACATGAGCGTGAGCCATGGATATAGCACTATGGGTGGAATAGAATATGATGATGGGGGTTATGTGGAGAAGACCAAAAAGGAGAAAGTCTCACATTGACATGACTAATCAATGGGCTAGGGAGATTCCCATCAATTGATGTTAATGCAAGGAGTAGGGATTGCCATGCAACGGATGCACAAGAGCTATAAATGTATGAAAGCTCAACAAAAGAAACTGAGTGGGTGTGCATCCAACTTGCTTGCTCATGAAGACCTAGGGCATTTGAGGAAGCCCATTGTTGGAATATACAAGCCAAGTTCTATAATGAAAAATTCCCACTAGTATATGAAAGTGACAAAACAAGAGACTCTCTATCATAAAGATCATGGTGCTACTTTGAAGGACAAGTGTGAAAAAAAGGATAGTAGCATTGCCTCTTTTTTTGGGCCTTCTTTTTTTATTTGTCCTTTTTTTATTTGGGACAATGCTCTATTAATGATGATCATCACACTTCTATTTATTTACAACTCAATGATTACAACAAGATGCTAGAACAAAGTATGACTTTATATGAATGCCTCCGGCGGTGTACCGGGAAGGGCAATGAATCAAGAGTGACATGTATGAAAAATTATGAACGGTGGCTTTGCCACAAATACGATGTCAACTACATGATCATGGAAGGCAATATGACAATGATGATGTGTGTCATGATAAACGAAACGGTGGAAAGTTGCATGGAAATATATCTCGAAATGGCTATGGAAATGCCATAATAGGTAGGTATGGTGGCTGTTCTGAGGAAGATATAAGGAGGTTTATGTGTGACAGAGTGTATCATATCACATGGTTTGGATGCACCGACGAAGTTTGCACCAACTCTCAAGGTGAGAAAGGGCAATGCACGGTACCGAAGAGGCTAGCAATGATGGAAGGGCGAGAGTGCGTATAATCCATGGACTCAACATTAGTCATAAATAACTCACATACTTATTGCAAAAATCTACAAGTCATCAAAAACCAAGCATTACGTGCATTCTCCTAGGGGGATAGATTGGTAGGAAAAGACCATCGCTCGTCCCCGACTGCCACTCATAAGGAAGACAATCAAATAACACCTCATGTTTCAAATTTGTTACACAACGGTCACCATACATGTATGCTACTGGACTTGCACCCTTCAACACAAGTATTTCTCATATTCACAACTACTCAACTAGCACACTTTAATGTTACCACATTTATATCTCAAAACAATTATCAAGTATCAAACTTCTCTTAGTACTCAATGCACTTTTCATGAAAGTTTTTATTATACTGATCTTGGATGCCTATCATATTAGGACTAAATTCATAACCAAAGCAAATTGCCATGCTGTTCTAAGGGACCCTCAAAATAATATAAGTGAAGCATGAGAGATCAATAATTTCTATAAAATAAAACCACCACCGTGCTCTAAAAGATATAAGCGAAGCACTAGAGCAAAATTATCTAGCTCAAAAGGTATAAGTGAAGCACATAGAGTATTCTAATAAATTCCAATTCATGTGTGTCTCTCTCGCAAAAGGTGTGTACAGCAAGGATGATTGTGGTAAACTAAAAAGCAAATACTCAAATCATACAAGACGCTCCAAGCAAAACACATATCATGTGGCAATAAAAATATAGCTCCAAGTAAAGTTACCGATGGACAAAGACGAAAGAGGGGATGCCTTCCGGGGCATCCCCAAGCTTAGAATTTAGGTTGTCCTTGTATTTTACCTTGGGGTGCCTTGGGCATCCCCAAGCTTAGGCTCTTGCCTCTCCTTGTTCCATAACCCATCAAATCTTTACCCAAAACTTGAAAACTTTACAACACAAAACTTAAAAGAAAATCTCGTCAGCTCTGTTAGTAAAAGAAAAAAAACCACCACTTCAAGGTACTGTAATGAACTCATTATTTATTTATATGGGTGTTAAAATTACTTTATTCCAACTTTTCTATGGTTCATAAACTCTATTAATAGCCATAGATTCATCAAAATAAGCAAACAACACACGAAAAATAGAATCTGTCAAAAACAGAACAGTCTATAGTAATAAGTAGGTTTCGAATACTTATGGAACCCCAAAAATTCTAAAATAAATTTCTGGACGTGAGTAATTTATATATTAATCATCTGCAAAAATAATTAACTGATTATCACTCTCCAATAAAAAATGGCAGCAAATCTCGTGAACGCTAATGTTTCTGTTTTTACAGCAAGATCGCAAAGACTTTCCCCAAGTCATCCCAAAGGTTCTACTTGGCACAAACACTAATTAAAAGCACAAAAACACATCTAAGCAGAGGCTAGATGAATTATTTATTACTAAACAGAACCAAAAAGCAAAGAACAAAATAAAATTGGGTTGCCTCCCAACAAGCACTACCGTTTAACGCCCCTAGCTAGGCATAAAAGCAAGGATAGATCTAGGTATTGTCATCTTTGGTATGCAAACCATAAGTGGCTAACATAATAGATTCATAAGATAATTTAATTTTATTTCTAGGAAAGTGTTCCATTCCCTTCCTTAACGGAAATTGGAATCTAATATTCCCTTCCTTCATATCAATAATTGCACCAATCGTTCTAAGGAAAGGTCTACCAAGAATAATAGGACATGTAGGATTGCAATCAATATCAAGAACGATGAAATCTAAGGGCACATAATTCCTATTTGCAACAATAAGAACATCATTAATTCTTCCCATAGGTTTCTTAATGCTGGAATCCGCAAGATGAAAGTTTAAAGAACAATCATCAAATTCACGGAAACCTAGCAAATCACACAAAGTTTTAGGAATCGTGGAAACACTAGCACCCAAATCACATAAATCAAAGCATTCATGATCTTTAATTTTAATTTTAATAGTAGGTTCCCATTCATCATAAAGTTTTCTTGGGATAGAAACTTCCAATTCAAGCTTTTCTTCATAAGATTGCATTAAAGCATCAACGATATTTTTAGTAAAAGCTTTATTTTGACTATAAGCATGTGGAGAATTTAGCACGGATTGCAACAAGGAAAATTAATCTATTAAAGAATAATTATAATAATTAAATTCCTTGAAATCCAAGATAGTGGGTTCATTGCTATGTAAAGTTTTGACCTCTCCAATCCCACTTTTATCAATTTTTGCATCAAGATCTAAAAACTCCGAATCATTGGGACGCCTTCTAACTAAAGTTGACTCATCTCCAGTCCCATCATTATCAAGATTCATATTGCAAAACAAAGATTTAATAGGGGACACATCAATAACTTTTAGATCTTCATCATTATTATCATGGAAACTAAGAAGAACACGCTTTCACCAAACAAACTTTTTAGCATGCATCCTAGCAGTTCTTTCTTTGCACTCATCAATGGAAATTATCATAGCTTTGAGAGACCCATCGATATCATGCTTAGGTGAAATAGATCTAAGTTCCAAAGAATCAACATCAAGAGAAGTTCTATCCACGTTCCTAGCCAACTCATCAATCTTAGACAATTTTTCTTCAATTGAAGCATTGAAATTCTTTTGCAAACTAATAAATTCTTTAATATTAGATTCAAAATCAGAGGGCATCTTATTATAATTTCCATAAGAATTGTTGTAGGAATTACCATAATTATTAGAGGAATTACTAGGAAATGACCTAGGATTAAAATTACCTCTATACGCGTTATTATCAAAATTGTTCCTACCAACAAAATTCACATCCATAGATTCATTATTATTCTCAATCAAAGTAGACAAATGCATATCATTAGGATCAGAAGAAACACTTTTATTAGCAAACAATTTCATAAGTTCATCCATCTTTCCACTCAAAACATTGATTTCTTCTAGAGCATGCACCTTTTTATTAGTAGATCTTTCAGTATGCCATTGAGAATAATTAACCATAATATTATCTAGGAGTTTAGTAGCTTCTCCTAAAGTGATTTCCATAAAAGTGCCTCCCGCGGCCGAATCTAAAAGATTTCTAGAAGCAAAATTCAACCCGACACAAAATTTTGTATAATCATCCAAAGATTCAAACCATGTGTAGGGCAATTACGTATCATTAATTTCATCCTCTCCCAAGCTTGTGCAACATGTTCATGATCAAGTTGCTTAAAATTCATAATATCGTTTCTAAGAGTGGTGATCTTAGCGGGAGAAAATAATCAGAGATAAAAGCATCTTTGCACTTATTCCATGAATCGATGCTATTTTAGGCAAAGACAAAAACAAAGTTTTAGCACGATCTCTAAGAGAAAATGGGAATAGCTTCAGTTTAACAATATCGTTATCCACATCTTTATTCTTTTGCGTATCACATAAATCAACAAAGTTGTTTAGATGGGTAGCGGCATCTTCACTAGGAAGGTCGGAAAATAGATCTTTCATGACAAGATTCAGCAAAGCAGCTTTAATTTCACAAGATTCAGCATCGGTAAGGGGGCAATCGGAGTGCTAATAAAATCATTATTGTTGGTATTGGAAAAATCACACAATTTAGTATTATCTTGAGCCATCGTGACAAGCAAGCAATTCAACACACAAGCAAACAAGAAACAAGCAAAAAGAGGTGAACTGGAAAAAAAGAAGGGGAACAGAAAAAGAGGGCGAATAAAATGACAAGGGTGAAGTGGGGGAGAGGAAAACGAGAGGTAAATGGTGTCGGCGTTCTGGGAACGGGGGTCCCCAGACTTGCCTGCCTGCGGCCTGCGACGTGGCTCAAGTGGGCGCCTAGCATGACCCATCTTCATCAGCTGAAGATCAAGACCCTCGCGAGGGGCCAAGCCTCGCGGGGCGGACGACAGGAAGCTTCCTCAGAGGCAGCCTCATCAGGCAGGCTCGCGAGGAGGCGGAGAGATCAAGGCAGGGGTACCTCGCGAGGAGCCCGTGACGTAAGCCATGACGATCGAGACCAGACGGGCGCCGGCCTGCGCAGTGTCCTTGTTTCCCCTTTGGTGCAAAGGGGGCAAGCACATGCCAAGGCATCGGGTAAAGGTTACCATTCCGGTGCAACGAGACCAAGACCAACAGAGCGGCAGGACGAAGGTCACCGTGGAGCCCAACAGCGTCACCACCAGTGCTTTTGGCAGCCGAAGACCACCTTTGGTCAGGATAACTTGTACTAGATGGTCCCCTTCAAAATGGCCAATTGTTGGCGCCGTTCTCGCTGATTATTTGGGGAGAGGCCTAGGGCCTCTATAAATAGAGCTAGCCACCGCAGAGTGGAGAGAGGGAGAAGGGGAGAGACATGGAGGGACGGTGAGACATCGAGACATCTAGAGAAAGAGAGTTAAGGGGGGATCGACTCACTTAGACAGCTAGAGATCTGGTAGAACCCCAGCAGAGAGAGAGAGAGAGAGGCGACTGAACTCACCAAAGCAGTTCATCGCACCAGCTCAAGAACACCTCTCGCGAGGCTGTTCTTCCCTTGTATTGTTCATCATCAGCCCCTGAGGCAATCCACCACACCACACACTGGAGTAGGGTATTACACCACAACGGTGGTCCGAACCAGTATAAACCTCGTGTCCCTTGTGTTGTTCGTTGTTTCTAGCTCAGATCATGCGAGCAGATTGGACGTAGATCTGGAGGGGAGAGATCTCCGCACACACCCCAGTGTTCGAACCTCAAGGGTCTGCCGGAACCTGAAATCCGACATTTGGCGCGCCAGGTAGGGGTGCGCCGGAATCTTTCTTCCGCTATTCGCGTGTGATCTTCCGTCGTGTCCATGGCTGACACTCGTCGGGCTCGCGCCGAGCACCGGGCTGCTATCGCCACCCGCGTCACCCAGACGGCGCCCGTCGGCGGACGCCCTCGTCGTTCCCCGTCGCCTGCCGCCAACGCCGCCACCGGCCCGACGGGGAACGAGCAGCAGGCCTCGTCCCAGCATCCTTCGGTGCGGCGGGAGGGCCGCACCGCCACACCGTCGCTGACTCCAGCCGCTTCGTCGTCCCACGCCCATCGCGCCCCCATGGACGCGCATGCCGCGATGCTCCTGGCAAGAGAGCTCATGCACTACCGCCCCGTAGACGACCTCTACGAGGACTGGCTCGCCCACATCACGGAGCTCGTCAGCGCCGCAAGGGCTCCCCCTTGCCATCCCTCTCGCTGCCTCGCCCACCATTCTGCGTAGGAGGCAAGGATCAGGAGGTGCCTCCACCACCTCCTCCCCAAGAAGGCGCCCTAGCTCCAAGGCGCGCAGCCCCAGGGCGAGACCCTCCGCGTCCGGCGCCTACGCAGCAAGAAAGGAGCTGCCAAGAGATCCCTCGTCCCCAAGAAGGTGCTCGCGCGCTCCCAGTGCCGGCGCGCCAAGATCACATCCCTGCACCTCCACGCCAAGACCCCGCGCTGCTCCAAGCGGCAGCGCGTGGTAATCCCCAAGAACAAGCCCAGCACCAGCAAAAGGCACCGGTGGCCACAGCAGGCTGCCGTGCCCTCACCCCCGAGCTACGCGGCGTCGCATGGCCAGGCAAGTTCAAGCCTGACCTGCCCCCTCGCTACGATGGCAAGGCAGACCCCGCGGAGTTCCTACAGCTCTACGAGCTATGCATCAAAGCCGCCAACGGAGACGAAAGGGTCATGGCGAACTAGTTTCCCATGGCGCTCAAGGACGGGGCCCGCACCTGGCTCCTGAACTTGGCTCCTGGCACAATATCCTCCTGGGACGAGATGCGCACTCGCTTCATCGCCAACTTCCAGGGCACTCGCGACCGGCCCCCGGCCGTGAGCGATCTGTGCCGCATCAAGCAGCAGCAAGGGGAAACCCTGCAGAAATACATCCAGTGCTTCAATAACGCTCGCCTCAAGATCCCCAAGGTGACTAAAGAAGCGATCATCTCGGCCTTCTCCGATGACATACGCGACATGAAGATGAAGGAGGAGCTAGCAATCCATGAAGACCTGTGCACATCACTGGAGCTGTTCAACTTGGCAACCAAGTGCGCTAGGGCTGAGGAAGGGCACCTTTCCCTCCTCGAACTCCCGGCTGCCGACCCAGAAGAGAAGAAGCCCAAGGCCAAGGATGTGAAGCGCAAGGGGGCTGCCGTGCTTGCAGCGGAACCAGACACCAAGAGAGGTAGGGATCAGCCTGAGTCATCCAAGGGCAGCCGGTACTGCGTGTACCACGACCTCCACACCCACAACACCAATGAATGTCAAGTGCTCAGGGCCGTGAGAGATGGACGTGTCGGCCGACGCCCCGAGCACAACGACAGGGGCTATGGACGAGGAGGAGGAAGAGGCGGCGGACGATGGGAAGACCGTGGCCCTCGCCAAGGGTGGCGTGACCGACCTCGCGAGGATCGCTGGCAGGACCAGCCTCATGAGGGAGGCTGGAGAGATCAGCCTCGTGAGGATCGCCCGCATGGCAACGCAGGCCTTCCTCCTCTGCCGCCACCGCCAAGGAGGAACGAAGACCAACATCAAGACGAGGGAGCCGGGGGCTTCCAGGAGCCGCGCGCAATCGCTTGCATCTTGGGTGGAGCGCAGGCCCCAGCCTCTCAGTGCATCTTCAAGCAGTTTGCTCGCGAGGTGAATGTAGTCCTCCCCAAGCTTGAGGCCACGCGCCCTCTCAGGTGGTCTGCGTGCACTATCATGTTCAGCTCAGCGGATCAGCTCAAGTGCGCGGCAATGGCCGGAGTCCTCCTGATGCTTTGCTCCCCAGTCATCAGCAATGTGCAGGTCACCAGGACCCTCATTGATGGCGGAGCAGGACTTAACGTCCTGTCTGTCGAGACGTTCGGCAATCTCCAAGTGCCGTACGATCAGCTTCAACCGACCGAGCCCTTCTCAGGAGTCACTGATGGTTCCACTGTTCCAAAGGGCAGGTTCGCCTTCCAGTCACCTTCGGGCAGTGCAACAACTACCGCACCACGCTCATCAACTTCGACGTCGCCCACATTCGTCTGCCATACAACGCCATCCTCGGGTACCCAGCCCTGGCCAAGTTCATGGCAGTGACTCACCATGGGTACAACGTCCTCAAGATGCCAGGAAGCGGTGGAGTCATCACCGTACCCTGTGAAGAAAGGGATGCAGTGTGTTCACTTGAGCGCGCGTTCCAAGCCGCAGCAATCGAAGACCCGGACCACAGGAACGGAAGGCTTCCCAAGGCGACCCTTAAGAAGAAGAAGGTTTTGTCTGGCCTAAGACATAAGGAGGCAGGCGCCTCCAGAGCTGTTGCATCAGGATCTGCGCCCAATCAGGGAGCGCCACCCTCCCTCGCATAGGAAGGCGCGCCCGGCGCCCTCCTCGGGCAGGGCTCGGGGGCTCTTTCTTGGAGAGCCACCGACTTTGCCAAGGTCGCGAGGGAGGCGCTCGGGCACCACTTGGAGGGGTGCTTCCAGGCACGTTTCCCTCAGGAAGGTACAAGGCAAGGAAGACCAAACCCTTAGGAGTTCATCGCAAGAAACACCCTGGAGCTACAGGAGTCGAGAGTCATGCGTGGCAGCCGCCGTTTGCCCACTGTGGCCCCACATCCTGGCGAGGATGGTGGGCTGCACGTCTGCATCGACGTGCCAGGGCTCAACCGAGCCGTGTCTTAGGAGCGCCTCTGGCCTTCGCGCGTGGGGCGTTGCGAGGGTCCACCTCACAACTACGTTCGCATGCCTTTCGGCCTGCGGAACGTGGTCGCCGCTCATTAGCGCCTGCTGAGGAGCATTCTGGAAGCCCAGGAGGTCAGGCATTGTGCGGTCCTGGCGGAGATGGAGATGGCCCTCGGAAACCCACCTGTGCCCCCGGAGCCTCCCGAGGCTCCTGGGCCTGGGGTCTCGTGAGGATCGACGTCCTCATCGCGCATCGCCTGCTTCTTCAACATCACTTCATCTTCAACCGCACCAGGTGACATCTTTCTAAGTTCCGTTTTTAGCTGGGAGCGCCCACAGGGCCGCATTATTCCCAGGCCGCGTGGGTCCGTCCCTACGGCATGTATCCGTTTTGCTTATGCTCTTTACTTACCTTGTCGGGGGCGCCCCTCGGGCTGCACCATCCCCGAGCTGCTCAGGCCTGGCCCATCGGCGTTTGCTTTTCCCGCATCTACTTAAAATGAATTTCCTCCTGCGTGCATAACGTACCCGACCTAATCGCCTGCTCGATTGACGCCTACCTATGGAGCCGCTTGCTCTAGCACGGCGTTTGCGCACGGGTCTGTCCCTGCAACGCCGATAAATCTGAGTGGTCGAGCTCTGGCCGCGGCAGCCCCGCAAGGCGCCAGCTCACTAGGCCCTCAGTGCCCCAATCACTTCTCTGGAGCGACCAAAGGTTGGCTGGCAACCGTAACAACAAGTCTTGTTTCTATTCATGATTGGTGTACAGGACCTACTCTAGGAGCAACACTAGGGACGTTGCGAGCTGCCTCACCCTCTCTCTGGCATGGACCGCTTGCACGTTAAAAGGGGGGCGCCTGAGCATCACGACTCATGGGCCCCTACTGGCTCTCCAGCCCTCACCCTCTGGCCTTGACCCATGGCATCGCGACCTGTCATACAAGCGGCGGCTGATCTCGCTCGAGGGCCGGGACCTGAGGACGTAGAGCATTAAGGAAAGTGCGGGGGAGTGGGAAGAAGCTCGCGAGGACCTAACCCAGCAGCACCTCAGCTGCCACCACTCGGGCCGGGCGCTTCATCGAGGAACTACACCAAACTCGAGAGATAAGTCACGCCCTTACATGAGTTGGATCAATGCAGTGCCAAACCCTCGCCCAGTGCGGCTCTGTCATGGTGACGTTGCCTTCCTTTCTCGCCTAGCGAGGACTGCTTGAGCGCTAAAGGGGACCTCCCGAGCATCGCGACTCGGGGGCTCTTACCGGACCTCGGGCCGCTCACCTCCTGGCCTTGACCACGGCATCGCGACCTGGCATACCAGCGACGGCTGAAGCCTGCCTGGGGACTGGGACCTGTCAGCATAGAGCGCCAAGTCCTCGTGAGGATAGAAAGGGGGAGCCGAGCCAAGACAGGAGAAGCACCTCGCATTGATTCATATTAAGATATAATGTTCACAAAAGACATGGCAGACGCCTTACATGCCCCCACGGGGTGTTGCTTCGATTCCTCGCAGGGAACAAAAGTACTAATCCTAAGGAACGCTAATCGCCCGCACCTCCGCAAGGGACGCCATCATCAACAGTGGGCTGCCCAACGCCGGCGCCAACCCCATCCAGATCAGTGGCATCGGTGGCTGGACGCAGCTGCCCCGCTCCGAGCACGATGCAAGCTCGGGGGCTCGTAGCTGTCGTCGCTCGTCTCCGGAGTCGCGAGGAGCTCGGGGGAGCCGCTGGATTCCCCAGCTCCTCCGCTGCTGCCTAAGGAGCTGCTGGAGGGCCGATGGGCGGGCCAGGTCCTCGCCGGTTCGTTGCCCCTGCCGCTCTCCCTGGGACACCAGTCCAGCCAGCGTCCTTTAGCATCGAAGACCTTGAAGAACATCAGGGAGGCGCCGTCGTATTCAAGATGAAGTACGAGGGCACCTACCGTCCGGCAGACCCGGGCGATTTCGCCCCAGCCCCTGGTCATGAAGACCTCGCCCGGAGCAACGACCGCGACCTCCACTCTGGTCGCAAGGGTACCGCAGTCAGCGTGCTGCAGCCAGAGCTCCAAAGCCGCTCGGCGGCACCTCGAAGGCGAAGGAGGGAGGAAGGCGAATCCAAGAGCTCGGAGGCATAGCGGCATGGAGCACGAGCTCGCGAGAGGAGCGCTCGGCGTGGACTCCAGGAGGAACGACACGCACCACCGTGACTCGACGGCGTTGACGGCGGCCCCATCGATGGCGCTCGACGCCTTCTCCCCCAGGACCCACGATGCGGGCGTACAAGGGTAGCGGATACCCAGGCGGCGGCCGCTCGTACCAGGGCCTTGGTGCCTCCTGCTGAGCACCCTCATCTCGGTGGCAGAGGACCAGCCACTTCTTCGACGGAAGTGGGTCAGGACCCTCTCAGGGGGCCTTTCCCTTCTCTTGTGCAGAAAACCGGTGGATTGGTGCCATTGATGTACGGAGAAGCAAGAACAAGCAAGAAGAAGGAAAGGAGTAGCAGCAAGGGATGGACTGAAGGGGCTCGTGCAGCCCCGTACTTATAGCCGGAGGAGGCCAACCGCCGAGCACCACAATCGCAGACGCTCATGACCAACCAATTGCCATGCGGAGCCCAAGGCGCTTCACGCTTGCCTCTTCGCTTCCCTGCCACTCCAAGCTCGGGCGCGCCTTGGGCCCGGGGGCTACTGTCGGCGTTCTGGGAACGGGGGTCCCCAGACTTGCCTACCTGCGGCCTACGACGTGGCTCAAGTGGGGGCCCAGCGCGGCCCATCTTCATCAGCTCAAGCTCAAGACCCTCGCGAGGGGCCAAGCCTCGCGGGGCGGACGACAAGAAGCTTCCTCAGAGGCAGCCTCATCAGGTAGGCTCGCGAGGAGGCGGAGGGATCAAGGCAGGGGTACCTCGCAAGGAGCCCGTGATGCAAGCCATGACGATCGAGACCAGGCGTGCGCCGGCCTACGCAGTGTCCTTGTTTCCCCTTTGGTGCAAAGGGGGCAAGCACAGGCCAAGGCATCAGGCAAAGGTTACCATTCCGGTGCAGCGAGACCAAGACCAACAGAGCGGCAGGACAGAGGTCACCGTGGAGCCCATGACGGCGTCACCACCAGTGCTTTTGGCAGCCGAAGACCACCTTTGGTCAGGATAACTTGTACTAGATGGTCCCCTTCAAAATGGCCAATTGTTGGCGCCCTTCCCGCTCATTATTTGGGGAGAGGCCCAAGGCCTCTATAAATAGAGCTAGCCACCGCAGAGTGGAGAGAGGGAGAAGGGGAGAGACATCGAGGTACGATGAGACATCGAGACATCGAGAGAAAGAGAGTCAAGGGGGGATCGACTCACCTAGACAGCTAGAGATCTGGTAGAACCTCAGCAGAGAGAGAGAGAGGCGACTGAACTCACCAAAGCAGTTCATCGCACCAGCTCAAGAACACCTCTCGCGAGGCTGTTCTTCCCTTGTACTATTCATCATCAGCCCCTGAGGCAATCCACCACACCACACACTGGAGTAGGGTATTACACCACAACGGTGGCCCAAACAAGTATAAACCTTGTGTCCCTTGTGTTGTTCGTTGTTTCCAGCTTAGATCACGTGAGGAGATTAGACGTAGATCAGTAGGGGAGAGATCTCCGCACGCACCCCAGTGTTCGAACCTCAAGGGTCTGCCAGAACCCGAAATCCGACAAACGGCAAATAATGTAATGCGAGGGATAAGAGTTTGTGATGGGTACTTGGTATGTCTTGACTTGTGCGTAGACTCCCCGGCAACGGTGCCAGAAATCCTTCTTGCTACCTCTTGAGCACTGAGTTGGTTTTCCCTTGAAGAGGAAAGGGTGATGCAGCAAAGTAGCATAAGTATTTTCCTCAGTTTTTGAGAACCAAGGTATCAATCCAGTAGGAGGCCACACGCAAGTCCCTCGCACCTACACAAACAAATAAGAATCTCCTAACCAACGCGATAAAGGGGTTTTCAATCCCTTGACGGTCACTTTCGAGATCGAGATCTGGTAGAGATGACAAGATAATATTTTTGGTATTTTTATGATAAAGAGTAAAAGTAAAGATTGCAAAATAAAAGGTAATGGAAATAGCTTGTTGATAGAAGATTAATATGATGGAGAATAGACCCGGGGGCCATAGGTTTAACTAGTGGCTTCTCTCAAGATAGCATAAGTATTACGATGGGTGAACAAATTACCATCGAGCAATTGATAGAAAAGCGAATAACTATGAGAATATCTATATAGGCATCATGTCTGCGACAAGTAGACCGACTCCTGCCTGCATCTACTACTATTACTCCACACATCGACCGCTATCCAGCATGCAGCTAGAGTATTAAGTTCATAAGAATAGAGTAACACATTAGGTAAGATGACATGATGTAGAGGGATAAACTCAAGCATTATGATATAAACCACATCTTTTTATCCTCGATGGCAACAATACAATACGTGTCGTTTCCCTTTCTGTGACTGGGATCGAGCACCACAAGATTGAACCCAAAGCTAAGCACTTCTCCCATTGCAAGAAAGATCAATCTAGTAGGCCAAACCAAACTGATAATTCGAATAGACTTGCAAAGAGAACCAATCATGCATAAAAAAATTCAGAGAAGAATCAAATATTGTTCATAGATATATTTGATCATAAACCCACAATTCATCAGATCTCGACAAACACACCGCAAAAAGAGTTACATCGAATAGATCTCCAAGAAGATCAAGGAGAACTTTGTATTGAGATTCAAACAGAGAGAAGAAGCCATCTAGCTAATAACTATGGACCCAAAGGTCTGAAGTAAACTACTCACACATCATCGGAGGGGCCATGGAGTTGATGTAGAGGCCCTCTGTGATCGATGCCCCCTCCGGCGGAGCTCCGAAAAAGGCCCCAAGATGGGATCTCTTGGGTACAGAAGGTTGCGGCGGTGGAAATAGGGTTTCGTGGTGCTCCTGGATGTTTTCAGGGTATATGAGTATATATATAGGAGGAAGTAGTAGGTCGGTTGAGCAGCCACGAGGGGCCCACGAGGAGGGTGCGCCCAGGGGGGTAGGCGCACCCCCTGCCTCGTGGACTCCTCATTCGTTTCATGACATCCACTCCAAGTCCTCTGGATCACGTTTGTTCCAAAAATCACGTTCCCGAAGGTTTCATTCCGTTTGATATTCCTTTTCGGTGAAACACTGAAATAGGCAAAAAAACAACAATTTGCACTGGGCCTTGGGTTAATAGGTTAGTCCCAAAAATAATATAAAAGTGTAAAATAAAGCCCATTAACATCCAAAACAGATAATATAATAGCATGGAACAATCAAAAATTATAGATATGTTGGAGACGTATCAGAGCACCCTCCGAGGGGAGACTTCGGGGCATGTACAACCCCATCCTGACACATGGCTTGCATGGCAGGACTGAGGAGGTGTGTATGGGCACTCGTGAGCCAGTGCGGGACTCACGAGGGCCTACCTCAAGGAGGGTTGTGCCTGGATTTGATTTGGAACACTTATGATGGTCCTGCGAGATGGTTAGGAGGCCTGCACCGAGTGAATCTCCTGAGGATATTGCATGAGAAGGCCAAACACCAACGACATCAGGAGGTTTCATGAACGGGACCGGCCCGCCCGACAGAGCTCAACCGTTGGGTTTGTCGACGCTGTAGGGACGGACCCGAGCACAGACGCCGTGCCCAGTCTTCTGATGCGAAGGTCCTGAAGAAAGACAACCGGCGCACGGCTCCCGCGACGGCGAGGCACCGGGTCATGCGCCCTAACTTACCTGCTCTTGATTAGCTCATGCAAGAACAAGGCACCAAGGACCATGGGAGGTGATATGCACGGGAGCTGGCCCATGAGACAGAGCTCAGCCACTTGGATTTAGCGACACTGCAGGGACAGACCCGAGAACAGACGCTGTGCCAATCCTTAATCATGAGGCGGTCGCGGGCAGGTTTGCAAGGGCGTAAGACGTTCATCGCGACAAATCATCGGACAAGCAGATAATGGCATAAGGCAACTCATGGGAGGGCAAGACCAGTTCTGATATATGCGAAAAAGATACATGCCGCAGGGACGGAACTACACGGCTTGGGGATGATGCAGCCCGATGGGTGCCCCCAACAGAACAAACCAAAAAGTGTCACCTGGCACCGTTGCTAAAGAAGTGTTGGAGTAGCTGGAGACGTGTGCTGCAGAAGTCACTCCTCATGAGTCGTCTAGGTCCCGAGCCTCGTGAGGCTCCGCGGACTCAAGAGACTCGCAAGGATCCGGCGCCTCCTCCGATAAGATCGCCTGGCGCCTGGCCTCGTGAGCTCCCAGGACGCCCCGCATGTGGCGCTGGTGCGGGGCAGCCCTGTTCAGCAGACCGAAAGGCATGCGAACGTAGCTGTGAGGGGGGCCCTCGCACCGACCAACATGGGACAACCAGAAGAGATCCCGAGACGCGGCCCTATTGATCCCTGGGATGTTGACGTAGGCACATAGTTCGCTGCCCTCGCCGGGGGAGGGAGCTGCGCTGGGTGGTGCGGGGCGACGCTCGCCTCGCATGGCTCTCGCCTCCTGAAGCTCCTCGATCGCCTGGGTGATGAACTCCTGAGCGCTTGGCGCCTCGCGCCTTGCGCTCCTCTCGCGGAAGCGCGCGTTGAAGCACGCCTCCACATGGTGCCCGAGCACCTCCCTTGTGACGCTGGCCAGGTCTGAGGCCCTCGAGAGGAGAGCCCCCGAGCCCAACCTAAGAGGGGCTCTGGGCGCGCCTTCCTATGCGAGAGGGGAAGGCGGCCCGTCATCGGGCGTGGGTCCTGAAGCACGACCATCGGACGCCTCGTCCTCCTGAGATTCCTGACGGCGTAGCTGCTTCTTCTTCTTGGGGACGACCTCAGGAGGATAGGCGGGACCTTTGTCATCTGGGTTCTCTAACGCCGCGGCCTGGTAGGCACGCTTGAGTGAGCACACCGCATCCTTTGTCGCAGGCAACCGTGATGATGCCTCCGCTCCCTGGCATCTTGACGATGTTGTAGCCATGGTGAGTCGTAGCCATGAACTTGGCCAGGGCAGGATACCCAAGGATGGCGTTGTACGGGAGATGAATGTGGGCGATGTCAAAGTCGATGAGCTCAGTGTGGTAGTTGTCGCGATTGCCGAAGGTGACAGGGAGGCGGATCTGCCCTATCGGGGTGGTGGAGCCGTTGGTCACCCCCAGGAAAGGCTTGGTAGGCTAAAGCTGGTCGCACGACACCTAGAGCCTGTCGAACGTCTCGATGGAGAGGACATTAAGTCCAGTGCCACCATTGATAAGTGTCTTAGTGACGAGGATGTTGCTGATGGTAGGCGAGCAGAGCATGGGGAGCGCGCCGGCCGTGGCCGCGCACTTGAGCTGGTCAGTGGAGTCGAAGGTGATGGCGTACTTGGACCACCTGAGTGGACGCATTGCCTCAAGCTTGGGAAGGGCCGCGTTCACCTCGCGAGCGAACTGCTTGAAGATGCAATGGGAGGAAGGGGCCTGAGCGCCGCCTTGGATACAAGCGATGGCACAAGGCTCTTGGAAGCCCCCAGCCCCATCATCTTGGTGGTGGTCGTCATTCCTCCTCGGTGGTGGCGGCAACGGAGGAAGGCCAGCGTTGCCCTGAGGAAGGTCCTCTCGAGGTTGATCCCTCCAGGGGCCCTCGTGAGGCTGGCGCTACCAGCGGTCCTCATGAGGCTGATCACACTAGTCCTAGCGGGGGTCGTGGTTGTCCCAGTGTCCTCCGCCTCGGCCTCCTCCTCGGCCATAGCCTCGGTCATTGCGCTCGGGTCGGCGACCAAGGCGCCCGTCGTGGATGGCCCTGAGCTCTTGGCAGTCATTGGTGTTGTGGTTGTGCAGGTTGTGGAAGATGCAGAATGGGCGGCTACCCTTAGAGGACCCCAGGTGATCACAGCCGTGCTTCATCTCAGGTTCGGCCGCGAGCGCAGCTGGGCCCTTGCGCTTCACGTCCTTGGCCTTGGCCTTCTTGTCCTTTGGATCGACCTCCGGAAGCTCAAGGAGGGATAGGCGACCTTCCTCAGCCCTTGTGCACCTGGTTGCCATGTTGAATGTCTCCAGGGCCGATCACATGTCCTCGTGTATGACGAGCTCTTCATTCATCCTGACATCTCAGACGCCATCAGTGAACACCAAGATGATGGCTTCGTCAAACACCTTGGGAATCTTGAGGCTAACATTGGTGAAGCACTAGATGTATTTGTGCAAGGTCTCCCTGGATGCTGCTTGATGCGCCGCAGGTCACTCGCGGTAGGAGCGCAGTCGCGAGTGCCCTGGAAGTTGGCGATGAAACACTCGTGTATCTCATCCCAGGATGAGATCAATCCCGCGGGGAGGTTCAGGAGCCACGAGTGCATGCCATCCTTGAGGGCCATGGGAAACCAGCTCACCATGACCTTCTCATCTCCGTTGGCCGCCTTGATGCTAAGCTCGTAAAGATGTAAGAACTCAGCCGGGTCAGGGGTGCCATCGTAGCGTGGTGGCAGGTCCAGCTTGAACTTCCCGGGCCAGACGACGCGGCGCAGCTCCAGGGTGAACACACGGCAGCCTGTCGTGCTGACCGGGGCCCGCCATGGTGATGGAGCCTGATCTTGGCATTCGCGCACCGCCGCTTCAGGCGGAATACGGTCTTGACGCGATGCTGCTGGTATGATACGTCTCCAACGTATCTATAATTTTTAATTGTTCCATGCTGGTATATTATCAATCTCGGATGTTCTATAATCATTTTATAGTCATTTTATATCATTTTTGGTACTAACCTATTAACATAGTGCCAAGTGCCAGTTCCTCTTTTTCCGTGTTTTTTACATCACACAAAATCAATACAAGACGGAGTCCACATGCCACGAAACTTTACGGAGATTTTTTATGGACCATAAGGAACATGTTGGGCTGTGGTAGCACCTGGGGGGAGTCCCGAGGAGGGGACAACCCACCAAGGTGCGCCAGGAGGCCCAGGCGCACCCTGGTGGGTTGTGGCCACCTCGGGTGCCCCCAGACCGCCTCTTTGCTCTATAAATACCCAAATATTCCCAAAACCCTAGGGGAGTCGACGAAATATTCATCCAGCTGCCGCAGAGTCCAGAACCACTAGATCCAATCTAGACACCATCTCGGATGGGGTTCACCACCTCCATTGGTGCCTCTTCGATGATGCGTGAGTAGTTCTTTGTAGACCTTCGGATCCGTAGTTGGTAGCTAGATGGCTTCATCTCTCTCTCTTGATTCTCAATACAATGGTCTCTTGGAGATCAATGCATGTGTGTTGGAATCTGATGAACTTTGAGTTTATGATCAGTCATATCTTTTTATATCCATGAAGCTGATTTGAGTTTCTTTGATCTCTTATATGCATGATCTCTTATAGCCTCATATTTCTTCTCTGATATTTGGGTTTTGTTTGGCCAACTTGATCTATTTATCTTGCAATGGGAAGAGGTGCCCGGTAGTGGGTTCGATCATATGGTGCTTGATCCTAGTGACAGAAAGGGAACTGACACGTATGTATCGTTGCTACTAAGGATAAAAAGACGGGATCTATATCTATGCAATAGATAAACGGATCTTGTCTACACCATGTCATCGTTCTTATTGCATTACTCTGTTTTTCCACGAACTTAATACACTAGATGCATGCTGGATAGCGGTCGATGTGTGGAGTAATAGTAGTAGATGCAGACAGGAGTCAGTCTACTAATCTTATATGTGATTCCTATGTAATGATCATTGTCTAGATATCGTCATAATTATTTGAGGTTGTATCAATTGCCCAACAGTAATTTGTTTACCCACCGTTTGCTATCTTTCTCGAGAGAAGCCACTAGTGAAACCTACGGCCCCCGGGTCTTCTTCCTCATATTTGCTTGCGATCTACTTTTCTTTGCATTTTAGTCAGATATATTAAACCAAAAATACAAAAATACTTTGCTGCACTTTATTTTATCTGCGATCTATTATTTCAATCTACTACAGTTTTCTGGCATCATTACCCGAAAGGGATTGGCAACCCCTTTAACACACCGGGTTGCGAGGTGTTGTTATTTGTGTGTGTGTGTGCTATTTACGTTGTGTTGCTTGGTTCTCCTACTGGTTCGATAACCTTGGTTTCTTCACTGAGGGAAATACCTACCGTCGTTGTGCTGCATCATCCCTTCCTCTTTGCGGAAATACCTACATAGTCCTAGCAGACAAGAGCTTTTCTGGCGCTATAGTCAGAGAGTGATCAAAAGGAACGTCTGGCGCCATTGCTGGGGAGGATCTTCTTCATAACCAGGTTCCTAATCACAAATCTCATTTCCTCGCAATTTACATTATTTGCCAGTTGCCTCTCGTTTTCCTCTCCCCCACTTCACAAAAAATGCCGTTTTGTTCGCCTCTCTTTTCCGTTCACCGTTTTCTTGCCGGATCTGTTTTTGAGTGCAATCTTGTTGTGTGGTCATCATGACTCAAGTGAACGCCAAGTTATGTGATTTCTCAAATACCAACAACAATGATTTTATCGGCACTCCACTTGCTCCTCCCGCTACTAGTGCATAGACTTGTGATATTAATACTGCTTTGCTGAATCTTGTTATGAAAGACCAATTTTCTGGTACTCCTAATGAGATGCCGTGTCCCATCTTAATACTTTCGTGGAATTATGCGATATGCAAAATAAAAAATATGTGGACAATGAGGTGGTCAAGATGAAATTATTTCCGTTTTCTTTGCGTGATTCTGCAAAAATTTGGTTCTCTTCCTTGCCTCACAATAGTATCAATTCTTTGAATAAGTGCAAAGATGCTTTTATCACTAAGTATTTTCCTCCCACAAAAATTATTTCCCTTAGAACCCAGATCATGAATTTCAAGCAACTTGAACATGAGCATGTTGCACAATCTCGGGAAAGGACGAAAATGATGCTAAGGAATTGCCAAACTCATGGGTTAAATCTTTGGATGATCATACAAAAATTTTATGCGGGGTTGAATTTCGTTTCTCGTAATCTTTTAGATTCCGCTGCTGGTGGTACTTTTATGGAAATTACTTTGGGTGAAGCTACCAAATTGCTTGACAATATCATGGCAAATTATTCGCAATGACATACCGAAAAGGCTCCTACTAGTAAAAAGGTTAATTCGGTTGAAGAAATCTCTTCTTTGAGTGAAAAAGTTGATGCTCTTGTGAAATTGGTTGCTAGTAGAAGTGCTCCTATTGATCTTAATGATATGCCCTTGTCTACTTTGATTGAGCAAAATAGTGATGCCATAGATGTGAATTTTATCTCTCAAAATAATTTCAACAACAATGCTTATAGAGGTAATTTTAACTCTAGGCATTTTCCTAGTTATTCCTCTAATAATTATGGTAATTCCTATGGAAATCAATCTTATAATAATAATAGGAACACCTCTGATCTTGAGAATAATATTAAAGAATTTATCAACATGCAAAAAGTTTTCAACACTTCCATAGAAGAAAAGTTGAATAAGATTGATGATTTGTCTAGAAGTGTTGATAGAATTGCTCATGATGTGGAAAATCTCAAGATGAAAATTTTTGTGCCTAAAGTAGATGAATCAATTAAAGCTCTTTATGTTTCTATGGATGAAAGCAAGAAAAGAACAGCTATGCTTAGAGCTAAAAGAGAGTTCTTAGAAAAAGTGTTTACTAGTGATTTTTTTCGCAAAAGTGATGAAGATCTTAAAATGATTGGTGTTTCTTCTATTGATTCCTTGTTTAGTAAAGTTAATATTGATGAAAAAGGGACTGGAGAAGAGTCAACCTTAGGTAGAAGGCGTCCAATATTTCGGAGGGTGAAAATCTTGTTGAAAAAATTGATGAAAGTGGGTTTGAAGAGGTCAAAACTTTAGCTAGTGATGTTCCCACTCTTTTGGATTACAAAGACTTTAATTATGATAGTTGATCTTTGATTGATTGTATTTCTTTGTTGCAATCCATGATAAATTCACCCCATGCCTATGAACAAAATAAAGCTTTTACTAAACATATTGTTGATGCTATGATGAAAGCTCTTGAAGAAAAATTGGAATTAGAAGTTTCAATTCCTAGAAAATTGCATGATGAATGGGAACCTACTATAAAATTCAAGATTAAAAATTATGAGTGTTTTGCTTTGTGTGACTTGGGTGCTAGTGTTTCTACAATTCCGAAATCTTTATGTGATGTGCTTGGTCTTACGGATCTTGAATCATGCTCCTTAAATTTGCACTTGGTAGACTCTACTATTAAAAAGCCTATGGGAAGAATTAATGATGTTCTTATTCTTGCAAATAGAAATTATGTGCCCATAGATTTTATTGTACTTGATATTGATTGCAATCCGTCTTGTCCAATTATTCTTGGTAGACCGTTTTTACGCACTATCAGTGCCGTGATTGATATGAAAGAAGGCAATATTAAGTTCCAATTTGCTTTGAGGAAGAGTATGGAACACTTTCCTAGAACTAGAATTAAGCCACCCTATGAATCAATCATTAGGGCATCTTATGGATCTCGAACCAAAGATGAGAAAACTTAGATCCTTGATTTATGCCTAGCTAAGGGCGTAAAACTATAGCGCTTGTTGGGAGGCAACCCAATGAATAATTTTTTTTGCTTTTGCTTCCTGTTCTTGTGTGTTAGCACACTTATGCTACGGTTATGATTGTGTTTTTTATGTTTTAATTAGTGTTTGTGCCAAGTAAAGCCTTTAGGATTTTCTTGGGTGATAGTTGTTTGATCTTGCTGAAAAAACAAAAACTTTTACACTCACGAAATTAATTTTTATTTTCTACCAGAGAGCGATAAAATACCCATTCCACTTGAAGTAGATCAATATACAAATTTCTCACATCGTCCTAATTTTTAAGAATTTTTGGAGTTACAGAAGTATTCGAAATGGTCTGATTGCTACACACTGTTCTGTTTTGACAGATTCTGTTTTCTTTGTGTTTTGTGCTTATTTTTATGGCTCTATGGTTTTCTTTGATGAGTTTTTGCCATAGAAAAGTTGGAATACAGAAGATATAATACAAAAATAAAATATGAGTTGGTTTGATACATCACTTATAGTTGTGGTTTATTATTCTTATACTAACGGATCTCACGAAGGTTTGTTGAGTTTTGTGTGATTGAAGTTATCAAGTTTTGGGTTATCTTACGATGGATGAAGGAAGGATGGAAGAGCCTAAGCTTGGGGATGCCTCGGAATCCCAAGCTATTATCCAAAAATGAGCAAGAAACTAAGCTTGGGGATGCCCCCGAGTGGCATCCCCGCTTTCTTCCAACAACTATCGGTATTTTACTCGAGACTATATTTTTATTCGCCACATGATATGTGTTTTGCTTGGAGCGTCTTGTGTTGCTTTTTTATTTTGTGTTTTAAGTCATCTATCCTTGCTAGACACACCTATTTGAGAGAGCCAAAATTATGTCATGACTTGTTAGAATTGCTCTCTATGCTTCACTTAAATCTTTTATGAGCTAGGACTTGCTCTAGTGCTTCACTTATATCTTTTTGAGCACAGTGTGCTTAGTATTTTTGAAGAAATTCTCTCTTGCTTGACTTAAATTATTTTGAGAGAAAGAAATATTATGCTCATGATCTTCACTTATATTTGTTTGATCTTATGAAAAGCAACACATGAAAATTAGTCCCAAAGTGATGGATGTCCAACAAGGATAAAGAAAAGAAAAATGTCATGAAGATCATTGGACAAAATAAACTTGATTGTTAGTAATAGTTTTTAGATATGATGATGTGATATGTGAGTTATGTTGATGAGTAATTATTCTCTAGTAGGAATATTGGTGTTAAGGTTTGTGATTCCCGAAGCATGCACTTATAGTCTCTCGTTATGCTATGATGTTGGAGCATGATTTATTTTTGATTGTCTTCCTTATGAGTGGCGGTTGGGGACGAGCGATGGTCTTTTCCTACCAATATATCTCCCTAGGGGCATGCATAGTAGTACTTTTCTTCGAGGGCTAATAAACTTTTGCAATAAGTATATGAGTTCTTTATGACTAATGTGAGTCCATGGATTATACGCACTCTTACCTTTTCACAATTTGCTAGCCTCTATGGTACCATGCATTGCCCTTTCTCACATTGAGACATGTTGCAAACTTCGCAGGTACATCCAAACCCTGTGATATGATATGCTCTATCACACATAAGCCTCATTATATCTTCCTCAAAACAGCCACCATACCTACCTATTATGGCTTTTCCATGGCCATTCTGAGATATATTGTCATGCAACCGTTTCCGTTTGATGACTTGAACATTCATTGTCATATTGCTTTGCATGATCATATAGCTGACATAGTGTTTGTGGCTCAGCCACTGTTCATCATTTTCATACATGTTACGCTAGATCATTGCACATACTGGTACATGCCAGAGGCATTTATATAAAGTCATATTTTTTCATAGGTATTGAGTTGTAATTTTTATTTCTTTTGAGTTATAAGTAAACAGAAGTGTGATGATCATCATTAATCATTTTTAGAGCAGTGCCCCAGTGAGGAAAGGATGATGGAGACTATGATTCCCCCAAAAGTTGGGATGAGACTCCGGACAACGAGAGAAAAATAAAAGAAAAAAAGGAAAAAGGAAAGAAAATAAAAAAAGAAAACAAAAAAACAATAATAATAAACAAACAGAGAAGGGGCATTGCTAGTATCCTTTACCACACTTGTGCTTCAAAGTAGCACCATGTTTTTCATATGGAGAGTCTCCTATGTTGTCACTTTCATATACTAGTGGGAATTTTTCATTATAGGATTAGATGCACACCCACTTAGTTTTCATATTGAGCTTTCATACACTTATAGCTCTTAGTGCATTCGTTGCATGGCAATCCCTACTCCTCACATTGATATCGATTGATGGGCATCTCCATAGCCCGTTGGTTAGCCGAATCGATGTGAGACTTTCTTACTTTTTTGTCTTCTCTATATTTACCCCTATCATCATACTCTATTCCACCCATAGTGCTATATCCATGGCTTGCGCTCATGTATTGCGTAAGAGTTGAAAAAGCTGAAGCGCATTAAAAAGTATGAACCAATTGCTCAGCTTGTCACTGGGGTTGTGCATGATAAATACTTTGTGTTAAGAAGACAGAGCATGACAAGACTATATGATTTTGTAGGGATAACTTATTTTAGCATTGATATTTTGAAAGACATGGTTTCTTATTGATATGCTTGAGTATCTAAATTATTATGTCAACACTAGACTATTGCTTTGAACAACATAAAAGTCCAGTTGTCCATGCTATAAAGAAAAGAATATGATATGACCTGTTAAACAACACTCCTTATCAAAAATTCTATTTTTATCACTTACCTACTCGAGGACGAGTAGGAGATAAGCTTGGGGATGCTGATACGTCTCCAACGTATCTATAATTTTTGATTGTTCCATGCTGTTATATTATCAATCTTGGATGTTTTATAATCATTTTATATCATTTATTTGGTACTAACCTATTGACATAATGCCAAGTGACAGTTCCTGTTTTTTCCGTGTTTTTTACATCATAGAAAATCAATATCAGACGGAGTCCAAATTCCACGAAACTTGTTGGGCCCTGATAGCACCTGGGGGGAGTCCCAAGGAGGGGACAACCCACCAGGGCACGCTAGGAGGCCCAGGCACTCCCTGGTGGGTTGTGCCCACCTCGGGTGCCCTCGGATAACCTCTTTGCTCTATAAATACCCAAATGTTCCCAAAACCTTAGGCGAGTTGACGAAATATTCATCCAGCCGCCGTAGAGTCCAGAACCACCAGTTCCAATCTAGACACCATCTTAGATGGGGTTCACCGCCTCCATTGGTGCCTCTCCGATGATGCGTGAGTAGTTCTTTGTAGACCTTCGGGTCCGTAGTTAGTAGCTAGATGGCTTCATCACCCTATCTTGATTCTCAATACAATGGTCTCTTGGAGATCCATATGATGTAACTCTTTTTGCGGTGTTTTTGTTGGGATCTGATTAACTTTGAGTTTATGATCAGTCATTTCTTTTTATATCCATGAAAGTTATTTGAGTTTCTTTGATCTCTTATATGCATGATATCTTATAGCCTCGTATTTCTTCTCTGATATTTGGGTTTTGTTTGGCCAACTTGATCTATTTATCTTGCAATGGGAAGAGGTGCCCGGTAGTGGGTTCGATCTTACGGTGCTTGATGCTAGTGACAAAAAGGGAACCGACATGTATGTATCGTTGCTACTAAGGATAAAAAGATGAGATCTATATGTACGCAATAGATAAACGGATCTTGTCTACATCATGTCATCGTTCTTATTGCATTACTCCGTTTTTCCATGAACTTAATACACTAGATGCATGCTGGATAGCGGTCGATGTGTGGAGTAATAGTAGTAGATGCAGGCAGGAGTCGGTCTACTAATCTTGGACGTGATGCCTATGTAAGGATCATTGCCTGTATATCGTCATAATTATTTGAGGTTCTATCAATTACCCAACAGTAATTTGTTTACCCACCGGAGAAGCCACTAGTGAAACCTACGCCCCCCGGGTCTTCTTCCAAATATACTCCCTCTGTCCCAAATTTCTTGTCTTAGATTTGTCTAGATCCGGATGTATCTAATACTAAAATGTGACTTGATACATCCGTATCTAGACAAATCTAAGACAAGAATTTTGGGACGGAGGGAGTATTTGCTTGCGATCTACTTTTCCTTTGCATTTTTATTTAGATCTATTAAACCAAAAGTACAAAAATACTTTGCTGCACTTTATTTTATTTGTGATCTATTATTTCAATCTACTACAATTTCTGGCATCGTTACCCGAAAGGGATTGACAACCCCTTTAACACATCGGGTTGCGAGATGTTGTTATTTGTGTCCAGGTGTTGTTTACATTGTGTTGCTTGGTTCTCCTACTGGTTCGATAACCTTGGTTTCTTCTCTGAGGGAAATACCTACTGTCGCTGTGTTGCATCATCCCTTCCTCTTTGGGGAAATACCGACGTAGTCCTAGTAGACAAGAGATTTTCTGGCACTATAGTCAAAGAGCGACCGGTTGGGAGTGCACGCGCCTCTCCTTGGGGTCGCTGCACCACTTGGCAGCTTTCTTCATCGCGCGTCGGCGCCCTGCATGGTGGTTTGCGTCGAGGGGCCTCATGCCTTGGCTCAAGGACGACGTATTGCCTGGGAGGTGGAGGAGGCGCACAGTGGGCCACATCGCTCGCAAGAGGCGGCGGGGGAGGCAGCAAGCGGGACAGTGTGGGGGCCTCTTCAGTGTCATTGACAAGCTCGGTGATGCGGTCCAACCAGTCCTCGTAGAGGTCATCGGTCGAGCGATAGTGCAGAAGCCCGCGTGCCATGAGCAACGCAGCCTGTGCGTTCATCGGCCCGCGATGAGCATGGGAAGACGAAGCAGCCGCCAGAGTCAGCGATGGAGTAGCGGTGCGTCCATCACGCCGCACAGAAGGCTGCAGCGACGAAGCCTACTGCTCGTGGGCCACTGAGCCGGTGGCGGTGTTTGCCGCAGGCGATGGGGAACGATGGGGAGCATCGTCGCCTGCAGGTGCTATCTGGGCATCATGGGCGGCGAGGGCGGCCCGACGCTCAGCACGAACCCGACGAGCGTCAGCCATGGTGATGGCGGAACGGTGGCGAATCGACCGGCAGAAGAGAGGCTCCAACGCACCCCTACCCGGAACGCCAAATGTCGGATTCGGGGCTCCGCAGACCCAAGATAGATTCAAACTCCAGGATGCGTACGAAGAACTCAACCTTCCCAGTCTGCAAACTCATCGATCCCTCGGCCTAGCTCGATGAACTGGAATGGAAAGAGACACAAGGTTTACCCAGGTTCGGGCCACCTTGTGGTGTAATACCCTACTACTGCTTTGTGGAGGATTAGCCTCGAGGTGGGCTGAGGATGAACTGGTATAGAGGAAGAACAACCTCAGAAGGTGTGTTCTTGTGCTTGTGTGAGCTGGTGAGGGTGCAGATGGTCTGAATGATCCCCCCTTCTATGGTGGTGGCTAGGCTATATTTATAGTGGTCTTGGTCCTCTTCCCCCAAAATGAAGGCAGGAAGGGATCCCACAATGGCCAAATTCGAAGGGAGACAACTAGTACATCTTATCCTGATGAAAGGTGGTCTTCGCATGCAAAGCGTCTGGTTGTGACATCGTGGTGGGCTCGGCGATGACCTCCGTCCTGCCGTCCTGGCGGTCTTGGTATCGTAGCACGAAAATGGGAACCTTTGGTTGATGCCCCAGGACTCCACGCCTGCACTTGCCTCTTGAGCACCAAAGAGGAAACCTCCTGCACTGCGCCCGCTGGCGCCCGCCTGGCCTTGGTCGCCATGGCTTGCATCATCTTAGCCTCACGAGGTGGGCGCCTACATAGGAAACTCCGCTCCTTAGGAGCCAGCCTAGGGAGGCCACTCCTTCTGGAGGTCTTGGCGTCGTCTGCCTCACGAGGGCCTTGTGTTGTTGATGCCGAAGGTGGGCCATACCAGGCCTCTGATAGAGCTACGCCGTGGGCCGCAGGTAGGCAAGTCTGGGTAGCCCGATTCCCAGAACGCCAACAAGGTACTGCCAAAGATGTTAGCTTGGTGACTCCTACTGGTTCGATAATTTGTTCTTAACTGACGGAAATACTTTATGATGTTGTGCTACATCACCTTCCTCTTTGGGAAAATCCAACAACTCCACCGTGAGTAGTACTCCCCCAACTTTGCATTCGGTTTGCGGGATTCGTACACACGGATGCGTCAGTGGAAATATTTGCCACCATGGATGGCAAAAAAGGTCCAAACACGTTGGTCAGAATTTTTTGATTTGGGACATGACATTGGTGCCTTAGGGCATCTCTAACGCTGACCAGCAAAACATACACCGCATCCTTCCGTAGACTGGGGGGAGTATGTGGACACGGATGCGGGAGGCAACCATCCAAAGCTACCCGAATATGTCTGGTTGTATTTCACACAAAATATAATGAAATTGATCAAATCTGATGCAAACTCAAACAAACTGGACGATGTTCATTTAAACTAGGATATTTTTTACATAAAATAGTACGATATTTCGTCCGGTGAATTAATAAAACCTTAAAAATAACCTAACCCTATACTTGATGGTGACCTCGTAGGCCATGCTGGCCTAGCCGGCGGATCCTTCGTCATTGTCGGTGTCACCGTTTTCTGAGTCATCATCATTGGGCTTCGGCCAACGGAAGGGCGCGGTGTCACGATATGGCTTTTCGGTAACCGCCTAAGACTCACGGATTATCCTCTACGCTTGCTCATGCTCCGTGCTTGCGGCCGCGGACATCGACGACGTGGGTGGGTAGAGAGGGTGATAGGCCATGGAGGAGGTAGCATACTCGCAAAGAGACCACTCTTGGTCGTAATTTTCCATCTCCTCGTCGAGGTGGCGGAGATGACGCTTGCTGGTCTCCGTCGTCACCTTGGAGCGGTTCACGGCCCAGGCCATGGCCTGCTTCGAGTGTGCCATGATCTATGGTAGCGGGACGTCAGAGTCTGCACACTCTGGATGATGTCTCGCGTTGCCGTTCACTCATTGGTGCCGCTCCCTTTCGGCGTACTCCTCCACCGTTAGAGCGCTCCAGGAGGGCGAGCTACTACCGCTGCTACTGCCGCAACCGAGGTAGGCGAATGCTACCACGCCCCTTCACGGTGATCGCATGGGGCAGTCTGCCATGAGCTTGATGGGGCGATGGAGAGCACACTCCTCCTTCACACAGAAGGCCGGCGGAGAGAATCGATCCACCTTGATGCGCCAGGGTGACGGCGAGCACTGCTACTCCTTCACACGCTGGGGCGGCGGTGACGGCGAGTGCTGCTCCTTCTTCGCCCGTTGTCCGATTTGGACGTTGTGGTTGTGTGGGGGAAAGCGGGGAGGGGACATGGGCTCCGGCTTGACATGGAGGAGCATCTTCGGTGCCGCCGCAGGGTCGTTGACGTGAAGGAGGGAGCAACAGAGCATCACCTCCATTTGTTTCTCATACTCCTTGACAGTCAAGGCATACACCGCGTCCTGCGTCACACCTGCTACTGTGGTGGCTGGTCCTCCTCGCCATTGGAGGAGATGATGATCTCCTCATTCACTGAGGACCTGGCCGTCGATGAGGATGACGGCCTCAGAGTGCAAGGGCGGTGTCTCCACGAACCACCGGAGCCCGTTTCGGAGCCGTCACCGAGGCCCATGACTTGTCCATCACCGAAGTTGTAGAGGAAGAGAGGAGGAGAGTATGGAATTATGGAGCGATGAAGTGAGTGTGATCTGGATGGCACCAGAGCATGGCTTATATAGCCTCGACCAGGCCACGTGAATGGATGATCAGCCGCTTCAATGCAGCGCAGTGGTCAGAGTTGATTCCTCGAGAGGCTACGTTTGCCTTAAAGCGGCGAATCCTGAGAAGTCGCATCGGTCAGCATCGCCCTCCCGTCCGGTCACATCGCATTGCATCAATGTAGGCCATTGCGTGTTCTAGTCCGGCATTGATGCTTCACAGGAAGCGGCGCGTGCATCAGACAAAAAGTATGGGAGATGCAGGTCGGATTGTTTGGTGGGATAGATTTTGGGAACCGTTGCATGGAAAACCAAAAAAATTCTATGCACACACAATGATCTATCCATGGAGATGCATAGTAATGAGGGGGAGAGTGTGTCTACGCACCCTCATAGACCGTAAGCGGAAGCATTCCACAACGCGGTTGATGTAGTCAAACTTCTCACGTCAACCAATCAAGTACCAAACGGACAACACCTCCGTATTCTGCACACGTTTAGTTTGGTGATGTCCCTCGCCTTCTTCATCCAGCAAGATATCAATGTAGTAGATTAGTTTCGTTAGCATGGCGGCATGGTGAGGGTGATGGTGAAGTGATCTCTGCAGGGCTTCGCCTAATCACTACAAAAATATGACCTAGGGTGTAAACGGTGGAGGAGGGCACTGCACATGGCTAACAATTGATCTGGTGTGTGCTAGGGCGCACGCCCCCACATATATATAGGTGGGAGGGAGAGGGGGGGCTGTCAGGAGGTGCCCCAAGTAGGCCAAATCCTACTTGGGGTCCTCCCCAAGTGGCGCCCCTGCCATATTTAACCGATGAAGAAGGAAAGAGAGGGGGGGGGGAGGAAGTGGGAATCCTAATCCACACTTTCCTTTCCCTTCTCCCCTTTCCTTCCCCTCCTCAGGCCAGCCTATATGGGGGCTGCACCAGCCCCTTGTGGCTGGTGTGTTTCCCCTCTTGGCCCATAAGGCTATCTTTTGCCGGGGGTGCCCGGAACCCCTTTCGGTGAACCGATAAGTACCTGGTACCCCTCGAATCACTTTCGGTGTCCGAATACCCTCATCCTATATATCAATCTTTACCTCTCGACGATTTCGAGACTTCTCGTCATGTCCATGATCTCATCCGGGACTCCGAACAACATTCGGTCACCAAATCACATAACTCATATAATACTAAATCGTCATCGAACGTTAAGCATGCGAACGCTACGGGTTCAAGAACTATGTAGACATGACCGAGACACCTCTCCAATCAATAAACAATAGAGGAACCTGGATGCCCATATTGGCTCCTACATATTCTACGAAGATCTTTATCGGTCGAACCATTATGACAACATACGTAATTCAATTTGTCCATCGGTATGTTACTTGCCCGAGATTCCATTGTCGGTATCTTCATACCTAGTTCAATCTCGTTACCGGCAAGTCTCTTTACTCGTTCCGTAATACATCACCTCATGACTAACTCCTTCGTCGTTTTCTTGCAAGCTTATGAGGTTTATTACCGAGAGGGCCCAGAGATACCTCTCCGACACTCGGAGTGACAAATCCTAATCCCGATCTATGCCAACTCAACCAACACCTTCGGAGATACCTGTAGAGCATCTTTATAATCACCCAGTTACATTGTGATGTTTGATCACACAAAAGGCATTCCTCCGGTATCCGGGAGTTGCATAATCTCATAGTCGAAGGAATGATGTGATCCCGTTATCAAATGACAAATCATGTCCATGGTTAGGAAACCTTAACCATGTTTGATCAACGAGCTAGTCAAGTAGAGGCTCACTAGGGACACGACGTTTGTTTATGCATTCACACATGTATTTAGGTTTCCGATCAATACAATTCTAGCATGAATAATAAACCTTTATCATGAACAAGGAAATATAAAATAGCAACTTTATTATTCCCTCTAGGGCATATTTCCTTCAGTCTCCCACTTGCACTAGAGTCAATAATCTAGATTACACTATAATGAATCTAACACCCATGGAGTCTTGGTGTTGATCATGTTTTCCTCGTGGAAGAGGCTTAGTCAATGGGTCTACTACATTCAGATCCGTATGTATCTTGCAAATATCTATGTCTCCCTCCTTGACTTGTTCACGAATGGAGTTGAAGTGTCTCTTGATGTGTTTGGTTCTCTTGTGAAATCTGGCTTCCTTCGCCAAGGCAATTTCTCCAGTATTCTCACAAAAGATTTTCATTGGACCTGATGCACTAGGTATTACACCTAGATCAGATATGAAGTCCTTCATATGGACTCCTTCATTTGCTGCTTCCTAAGCAGCTATGTACTATGCTTCCTACGTAGAACCCGCCACAACACTCTGCTTGGAACTGCACCAACTGACAGCTCCACCATTCAATATAAATATGTATCCGGTTTGTGACTTAGAGTCATCCGGATCAGTGTCAAAGCTAGCATCGACGTAACCATTTATGACAAGCTCTTTGTCACCTCCATAAACGAGAAACATATCCTTGGTCCTTTTTAGGTACTTCAGGATGTTCTTGACCACTATCCAGTGATCCACTCCTGGATTACTTTGGTACCTCCCTGCCAGACTTATGGCAAGGCACACATTAGGTCTAGTACACAACATAGCATACATGATAGAACCTATGGATGAGGCATAGGGAATGACTTTCATTTTCTCTCTATCTTCTGCTGCGGTCAGGCTTTGAGTCTACTCAACTTCACACCTTGCAACATAGGCAAGAACCCTTTCTTTGACTGACCCATTTTGAACTTCTTCAAAACTTTGTCAAGGTTTGTGCTTTGTGAAATTCCTATTAAGCGTCTTGATCTATCTCCATAGATCTTGATGCCCAATATATAAACAGCTTCACCGAGGTCTTTCATTAAAAACTCTTATTCAAATATCCTTTTAGGCTATCCAGAAATTCTATATCATTTCCAATCAAAAATATGTCATCCAATGAACATTATGTCAGCTACATATAATATCAGAAATGCTACAGAGCTCCCACTCACTTTCTTGTAAATACATGCTTCACCAAAAGTCTGTATAAAACCATATGCTTTGATCACCTCATCAAAGCGTATATTCCAACTCCGAGATGCTTGCACCAGTCCATAGATGGATCGCTGGATCTTGCACACTTTGTTAGCACCTTTAGGATCGACAAAACCTTCTGGTTGCATCATATACAACTCTTCTTTAAGAAATCCATTAAGGAATGCAGTTTTGACGTCCATTTGCCAAATTTCATAATCATAAAATGCGGCAATTGCTAACATGATTCAGACTGACTTAAGCATCGCTACAGGTGAGAAGGTCTCACAATAGTCAACCCCTTGAAACTTGTCGAAATCCTTTCGCGACAAGTCGAGCTTTGTAGACGGTGACATTACCATCAGCGTCGGATATGTGGTAGAAGGTGTACCCAATTGTTTCCTTAGGGTATCCTATGAAGATGCACTTCTCTGATTTGGGTTCGATCTTATCGGGTTGAAGCCTTTTTACATAAGTGTCGCAACCCCAAACTTTAAGAAACGACAACTTAGGTTTCTTGCCAAACCACAGTTCATACGGTGTCGTCTCAACGGATTTAGACGGTGCCCTATTTAATGTGAACGCAGCTGTCTCTAATGGATAACCCCAAAACAATAATGGTAAATCGGTAAGAGACATGATAGACCGCACCATATCTAATAGATTATGATGTTCGAACACACCATTACGTTGTGGTGTTCTAGGTGGCGTGAGTTGTGAAACTATTCCACAATTTTTAAATGAAGGCCAAACTCATAATTCAAATATTCGCCTCCGCGATCAGATCATAGAAACTTTATTTTCTTGTTACGATGATTCTCCACTTCACTATGAAATTCATTGAACTTTTCAAATGTTTCAGACTTGTGTTTCATTAAGTAGATATACCCATATCTGCTCAAATCATCTGTGAAGGTCAGAAAATAATAATACCGCCGCGTGGCTCAACACTCATCGGACCGCATACATTAGTATGTATTATTTCCAATAAGTCATTGGCTCGCTCCATTGTTCTGGAGAACGGAGTTTTAGTCATCTTGCCCATGAGGCATGGTTCGCAAGTATCAAATGATTCATAATCAAGTGATTCCAAAAGCCCATCTGCATGGAGTTTCTTCATGCACTTTACACCAATATGACCTAAACTGCAGCGCCACAAGTATGTTGCACTATCATTATCAACTTTGCATCTTTTGGCATCAATATTATGAATATGTGTATCAGCGCAATCGAGATTCAATAGAAATAGTCCACTCTTCAAGGGTGCATGACCATAAAAGATATTACTTATATAAATAGAACAACCATTATTCTTTGATTTAAATGAATAACCGTCTCACACTAAACAAGATCCAGATATAATGTTCATGCTCAACACTGGCACCAAATAACAATTATTCAGGTCTAAAACTAATCCTGAAGGTAGATGTAGAGGTAGCGTGCCGACGGCGATCACATTGACCTTGGAACCATTCCCGTCGCGCATCGTCACCTCGTCCTTAGCCAATCTTTGTTTAATCCGTAGCTCATGTTTCGAGTTACACATATGAGCAACTGAAACAGTATCAAATACCTAGGCGCTACTACGAGCATTAGTAAGGTACACATCAATAACATATATATGAAATATACCTTTGTTCACTTTGCCATCCTTCTTATCCGCCAAATACTTGGGGCAGTTCCGCTTCCAATGACTAGTCCCTTTGTAGTAGAAGCACTCAGTTTCAGGCTTGGGTCCAGCTTTGGGCTTCTTCCTGGGAGTGGCAACTTGCTTGCCATTATTCTTGAAGTTCCCTTTCTTTCCCTTGCCCTTTTCCTTGAAACTAGTGGTCTTGTTAACCATCAACACTTGATGCTCCTTCTTGATTTCTAGCTCCGCGGCCTTAAGCATTGCGAAGAGCTCGGGAATTGTTTTGTTCATCCCTTGGATATTATAGTTCATCATGAAGCCTTTGTAGCTTGGTGGAAGTCATTGAAGAACTCTGTCGATGACACAATCAATTGGAAGATCAACTCCCAACTGAGTCAAGTGATTATAATACCCAGATATTTTGAGTATGTGTTCACTGACAGAACTGTTCTTCTCCATATTGCAGCTATAGAACTTGTTGGAGACTTCATATCTCTCAACCCGGGCATTTTCTTGAAATATTAATTTCAACTCTTGGAACATCTCATATGCTCCATGACGTTCAAAACGTCTTTGAAGTTCCGGTTCTAAGCCGTAAAGCATGGCACACTCAACTATAGAGTAGTCATCAGATCGAGCTTTCCAAATGTTCATAACATCAGCTTCAGCTCCTGCAGCAGGCCTTTCACCTAGCGGTGCATCAAGGACATAATTCTTCTGTGCAGCAATGAGGATAATCCTCAAGTTATGGACCCAGTCCGTGTAGTTGCTACCATCATCTTTCAACTTAGCTTTCTCCAGGAACGCAATAAAATTCAAGGGAACGGTAGCTTGGGCATTTGATCTACAACATAGATATGCAAAATTATAAGACTAAGTTCATGGTAAATTAAGTTCATTTAATCATATTACTAAAGAACTCCCACTTAAATTGACATCCTCAAGTCATCTAAGTGATACATGATCCAAATAAACTAGCCCATGTCTGATCATCACGTGAGATGGGGTAGTCATCAGTGGTGAACATCTCTATGTTGATCATATCTTTATATGATTCATGTTTGACCTTTCGGTCTCCACTATTCCAAGGCCATGCCTATACATGCTAGGCTCGTCAAGTTTAACCTAAGTATTCCGCATGTGCAAAACTGTCTTGCACCCGTTGTATGTGAACGTAGAGTCGATCACACCTATGTTCGGGAACGCAGTAATTTCAAAAAAATTCCTACGCACACGCAAGATCTATCTAGGTGATGCATAGCAACGAGAGGGGGATAGTATGTCTACATACCCTCGTAGACTGAAAGCGGAAGCATTATGAAACATGGTTGATGTAGTCAAATGTCTTAGTGATCCAACTGATCAAGTACCGAACACACGACACCTCCGCGATCTGCACACATTCAACTCGGTGACGTCCCTCGTACTCTTGATCCAGTTGAGGCTGAGGGAGAGTTTTGTCAGCACGATGGCGTGATGACAGTGATGATGAAGTTACCGACGCAGGGCTTCGCCTAAGCACTACAACGATATTTCTGAGGTGGAATTCTGTGGAGGGGGGCACCGCACACGGCTAAACAATCAACTTGTGTGTCTATGGGATTCCCCCTCCCCCATATATAAAGGAGTAGAGGAGAGGAGGGCCGGCCTTCATAGGGTGCGCCCAAGGGGGGGGGAGTCCTACTCCTAGTAGGAGTATGTTTCCTCCCTTCCTAGTAGGAGTAGGAGAAGAAAGA